>NC_090953.1:0-2500 GCF_040807025.1 Struthio camelus
CCTAACCCTAACCCTAACCCTAACCCTAACCCTAACCCTAACCCTAACCCTAACCCTAACCCTAACCCTAACCCTAACCCTAACCCTAACCCTAACCCTAACCCTAACCCTAACCCTAACCCTAACCCTAACCCTAACCCTAACCCTAACCCTAACCCTAACCCTAACCCTAACCCTAACCCTAACCCTAACCCTAACCCTAACCCTAACCCTAACCCTAACCCTAACCCTAACCCTAACCCTAACCCTAACCCTAACCCTAACCCTAACCCTAACCCTAACCCTAACCCTAACCCTAACCCTAACCCTAACCCTAACCCTAACCCTAACCCTAACCCTAACCCTAACCCTAACCCTAACCCTAACCCTAACCCTAACCCTAACCCTAACCCTAACCCTAACCCTAACCCTAACCCTAACCCTAACCCTAACCCTAACCCTAACCCTAACCCTAACCCCTAACCCTAACCCTAACCCTAACCCTAACCCTAACCCTAACCCTAACCCTAACCCTAACCCTAACCCTAACCCTAACCCTAACCCTAACCCTAACCCTAACCCTAACCCTAACCCTAACCCTAACCCTAACCCTAACCCTAACCCTAACCCTAACCCTAACCCTAACCCTAACCCTAACCCTAACCCTAACCCTAACCCTAACCCTAACCCTAACCCTAACCCTAACCCTAACCCTAACCCTAACCCTAACCCTAACCCTAACCCTAACCCTAACCCTAACCCTAACCCTAACCCTAACCCTAACCCTAACCCTAACCCTAACCCTAACCCTAACCCTAACCCTAACCCTAACCCTAACCCTAACCCTAACCCTAACCCTAACCCTAACCCTAACCCTAACCCTAACCCTAACCCTAACCCTAACCCTAACCCTAACCCTAACCCTAACCCTAACCCTAACCCTAACCCTAACCCTAACCCTAACCCTAACCCTAACCCTAACCCTAACCCTAACCCTAACCCTAACCCTAACCCTAACCCTAACCCTAACCCTAACCCTAACCCTAACCCTAACCCTAACCCTAACCCTAACCCTAACCCTAACCCTAACCCTAACCCTAACCCTAACCCTAACCCTAACCCTAACCCTAACCCTAACCCTAACCCTAACCCTAACCCTAACCCTAACCCTAACCCTAACCCTAACCCTAACCCTAACCCTAACCCTAACCCTAACCCTAACCCTAACCCTAACCCTAACCCTAACCCTAACCCTAACCCTAACCCTAACCCTAACCCTAACCCTAACCCTAACCCTAACCCTAACCCTAACCCTAACCCTAACCCTAACCCTAACCCTAACCCTAACCCTAACCCTAACCCTAACCCTAACCCTAACCCTAACCCTAACCCTAACCCTAACCCTAACCCTAACCCTAACCCTAACCCTAACCCTAACCCTAACCCTAACCCTAACCCTAACCCTAACCCTAACCCTAACCCTAACCCTAACCCTAACCCTAACCCTAACC
Source organism: Struthio camelus (assembly GCF_040807025.1). Classification (NCBI taxonomy): domain Eukaryota; kingdom Metazoa; phylum Chordata; class Aves; order Struthioniformes; family Struthionidae; genus Struthio; species Struthio camelus. The sequence goes on from NC_090953.1 coordinate 1,491, forward strand.
CTAACCCTAACCCTAACCCTAACCCTAACCCTAACCCTAACCCTAACCCTAACCCTAACCCTAACCCTAACCCTAACCCTAACCCTAACCCTAACCCTAACCCTAACCCTAACCCTAACCCTAACCCTAACCCTAACCCTAACCCTAACCCTAACCCTAACCCTAACCCTAACCCTAACCCTAACCCTAACCCTAACCCTAACCCTAACCCTAACCCTAACCCTAACCCTAACCCTAACCCTAACCCTAACCCTAACCCTAACCCTAACCCTAACCCTAACCCTAACCCTAACCCTAACCCTAACCCTAACCCTAACCCTAACCCTAACCCTAACCCTAACCCTAACCCTAACCCTAACCCTAACCCTAACCCTAACCCTAACCCTAACCCTAACCCTAACCCTAACCCTAACCCTAACCCTAACCCTAACCCTAACCCTAACCCTAACCCTAACCCTAACCCTAACCCTAACCCTAACCCTAACCCTAACCCTAACCCTAACCCTAACCCTAACCCTAACCCTAACCCTAACCCTAACCCTAACCCTAACCCTAACCCTAACCCTAACCCTAACCCTAACCCTAACCCTAACCCTAACCCTAACCCTAACCCTAACCCTAACCCTAACCCTAACCCTAACCCTAACCCTAACCCTAACCCTAACCCTAACCCTAACCCTAACCCTAACCCTAACCCTAACCCTAACCCTAACCCTAACCCTAACCCTAACCCTAACCCTAACCCTAACCCTAACCCTAACCCTAACCCTAACCCTAACCCTAACCCTAACCCTAACCCTAACCCTAACCCTAACCCTAACCCTAACCCTAACCCTAACCCTAACCCTAACCCTAACCCTAACCCTAACCCTAACCCTAACCCTAACCCTAACCCTAACCCTAACCCTAACCCTAACCCTAACCCTAACCCTAACCCTAACCCTAACCCTAACCCTAACCCTAACCCTAACCCTAACCCTAACCCTAACCCTAACCCTAACCCTAACCCT
>NC_090953.1:307500-552500 GCF_040807025.1 Struthio camelus
TCAATGGGTATCTGCAGGCTTTTGACTGTGACCCCTCCTTCAGCATATGTAAAACTGTTCCTTGTTATAATCCTAGCACCAACATAAATCCAAAGGAGCTTTTATTTCATGTTTTCTTTGCAGTTTTCAGTAGACTCAATCCATTAGTTGCTAAACTAAACATAAGTGTAAATCCATTGATTTTTCATTCTGTGTCACATAATAAAAAATTCAAAATATATTTCATTTTCCACCAAAACAGAAAAAGGGACAGCTCTAATGTTAACCCAGTTAAGATTCACTCCCTGCTCTCTTTCAAAGAAGACAAGTGGAATCATGTAGCTCTTTTCAGAAACCAGCCTTTCTCACCCCAAAAAGCTGGTTTCAGGCTGAACCCTCATTTTCTTTCCTAAGAAATCCTTTTATATCTCTCATCTCAGAATTGTGCCTTTGTGGGCTGACTCTATTACCTGTGCTTATTTATATCAGTGACAAGAACCAGCTGCCCTTCTGAGTCATAGGAAGGACAATATACCTTGCCACACATCTTTAAGAGAAAATTCCAGCTCTTTGTCCCAGGATTTAGCAATCTCAAGGCATATAAAAAAAAAGCGCTAGATCACTTCATTGCAGTTGTTGCTGTATCACTATGGCTGGGAAGTTATACTCTACTGATGATTATGGTGAATGAAAAAGAACTTTGCCCCCCACCATCTCTCAGTTGTCTGATTTGATTGTCAGCGATTGGTTGGGTGCCAATCTACAAATCAGAATTACTCCCTGCAGTGACTTTTGTGTTGGAGGTGAAGATAGAATCCAGAATTCCAGAAGGATCTGTTCTCTCCTAATATTTACCATAGAGGCTTCTAGCCCATTAGGGGTGGTTCCCTGCAACTGGAGCAGACTAAGTGGCACAATCAAGAAGCTGGTATTATTGCCTCAATGTTGGAAATGCTAAGCAGAAGATTGGGACGTGGCAGATGTAATGAAGCAGTTCAGCATCTCCCAGAGCCTGGAACTATTTTTTTTCAATAGGAAGCTGAAGCTTGCCTCTAGAGAATTTTTAATCTTTAGTCTTTTGAAATAGGGTGTTGAGCTGATGATGTTTAACCTATTCAAAACATGCAGAAATCTAAGATGTTTGATTCTACTGTGTTATTTTTTTCCCCAGAGGTTCACAGACAACATTTGCTACTGATTAGCATCATCTGTAAGCTACAGAAGGGAAGGTTCTAATTTATTTTTAAAACCTATCCAAATTCTGTGATATTTTTGTTCCTGAGCATTCCGTTGTCTCTGACAGCCCTTGGAAGATTTCTGGGAGGGAGACTTGCTGCAGGGCAGGCAGGACGTCTTCCAGCTTTCACAGTTAACTCACACAGTTAAAGGTCACTGTTGACAATGAATATGCCATGGAATAATCTTTATATTCCAACACTGGACTGATAGACCGAGGCACAGCAGAGCAGGAATGAGGAAGTATGCTTTCCTGTCCAGTGCCTTGGAAGTTAAATGAGCCTCCTGCTATTATACTGGTTAGGAAAATGAGATGCAAGGTTGGTAGACAGAAGTTTAATTCATTTTCTGAAAGCAGTATCCAAAATAAATCTCCAGAAGACGGGTTACTGGTGTGCTTACATTGCTCATTCAAGTTTTGTTTTCTGTCCAGTGAGATTTGGGATCGTCACGACATATCCCTGTCTACCAGTAGCCAGTCGTGGTATGTGAAACTGGGCACGACTTTCACCAGCTGGACTGCCAAAACTATGCCTAATATTTACACGTTGCTTTTCTTTAATTAGAGAAACTGGTTTGCAGTTGTTTGTAACTGCTGGAGACAAACATGAGGTTCCAGTTTAAGAGTAACTTAACCCAAAGGCCCCCTCAGAGGAAGTGCCCCTTCTGCGGCAGTCCTGCAAGGAGTAGCCAGATAGTAGGCTATAGGAAAAAATGTTTATTCTAATAACATGGGAACCCACTTGTTGGCAAGAGTTTATTCATTTCAAAGTACCAGCCTGAGTTCTGGTGTTCTTGAATTGCCCAGACTCTGGGTACCAATCAGCCTGGCTCAGTCAGAGAGGAGCCTGAGCTGGCTTTGGCACACCAGGAGTTAACGAATGACCACAAGAGTGCTTGCTTTAGGGATGGTCTGAGCGGCAGGGTAGGAGTGCCCGAGCCTGGGATACTCCAGGAGGAGGCTGTAGCCCAGAGAGGGTTAAGCCAGTCTGCGCATTGTTGAGTGGGTGTCGAGAGAGGCTGGGCAGCTCCTCCCTCAGCTCGCACTGACACAGCAGCTGCTTTCTGCAGCCCTGTTTGTGTCTGTGCATCTGTGACTCTCCAGGCATCCCGCGTAGCGGCTGCTGCTTCCATGGGCCACTCATCCCAGGACAGTATGGTATGTGCGCATTCCTTTTGCTACCCTGTGAGCCCAACCTGGGGGCTCAAAGGCTTTGAGTAGGCGATAGAGGGTGTTGATAGCTTCGGGGACGACAAGTCCTTAATGCTGCTTGGAGAGGGTGGGGGTGCAGGATTGAGAGAGCCAGTGCTGGCCTTGTTCTTGGTCTAATGCTATTTTTTCTGTGAAGAAATCTCTTCAGTCAGGGGAGGAAGGGTTATTCTGGGGGATCTGACTGGAAATTTAGATACCTGGCAAGTGGACTTTACCTTGACCAGGCTCTCTTTCCCTCTTCTCCCTAGCCTCATGGGGATGATTTGCTGGGTCCTCTGCCCTTGTACAGGAGCAGTTGAGGGAATCTTTGTAAAGCAGTCTACAGCAGACACATTTTTTTCCTTAGTTGGAATTTGATCCTATTGGAGTCGAATGGGTGACTGGCGAGTGGTTGAAGGGAAATGACTAGTGACAAGAGGGTAAGGTGCCTGCAGATAGAGCTAATTTTTCATGATTTATGAGGATCTTGCCCCTGCTCAGCTGCTCTTGTCCTGAGTATAGGAAGAGAGACTGAATTTCCTACCTGCTCAGCTGTTTCCTGCATTTGTGTCGTTAGCATTTCTGAAATACAGAATAGGACGCGTAAAGGTAGGTCTAGAGGAGAATCTGGAGAATATATTCTGCTTGTCATGGACTTAAGGACTGTTGAAGCATTGTGATTTTATCTCATTATGGCCTTGCATGAAGATAGTTTGCTCCTGGAGAAGAGATGAGGTGGCACAAAGCATCTCACAGACACTCCCTTTGGGCAAGGCTTGGTGAAAGCCAGTATTAAGGTCTGTATCACTGTCCAGCTCAGTGCTGATGAGACTAAAGCCAGTCAGGAGGGGGGAGGGTTGTTAAGGTGGAATGTCATGTTGCCGATTAGACGAGAGAGAGAGAGAGAGAGAGAGAGAGAGAGAGAGAGAGAGAGAGAGACAGACAGACAGACAGACAGACAGACAGACAGACAGAGACAGACAGAGACAGAGACAGAGACAGAAAGAGAGAGACAGAGAGACAGAGAGAGACAGAGACAGAGACAGAAAGAGAGACAGAAAGAGAGAGAGAGAGAGAGAGAGATATCTCCAGGGCCCTTTCTGCAATTTCTCTCTCCTTTGGTGCTGCACACCCACACATGAAGTCTTGAAGTAGCTGAAGTCTGGCTTGGAGCGGCTCAACACTACATTCTTCCACTACAGGAAGCCAAAAAACATCCCAACTCTTCCAGTTGTGGGGGAGGAAAAATGGAAGGTTCTTGTAAAATGTGAGTGATGCTGCCTTTCCAGGGCAGCAGAGGAGGAGAAGAGAAGTGATCTTTAGAAATGAGAAGAGGAAAGTGCTTTCTTTTTCCCAGCAGTTGTCCTTTGTCATCCCTTACCCTGCTATGTTTCCCATGTAGCACAGCAGTATATGGGGCCAGCTCCTCCCTTTATGCATTGCTCTGCTGCATCACTGGTGCTAGAGCGCGATAATGACCCCATCACAGTCTACAGACGCACAGAGTTCTAGTTTCATAGGGTATCTTTGGCTCCTTTAGTGTTGTCACTAGCAAACATCTTGTTAAAAGTGTTGAATCATCTATATGCTAATGTTAAAATGAATTGAAGTATTTCAAAATAGGGCCTTTCTTCTGTAGTGTCCAGAGCTAGAGGAACCGGAGTGGGGTTTGGTGTATTGCACAGTTGAGGCTACATGACCATCAGTCAGAGTCTGCTGTTGGGGTAGGAGAGAGGAGAGGGAGAGGCAAATCTTGTTGACTAGAGATGGAGGAATTGAAAAAAGCCTGTGGTGGTAACAACAAAAGCCTTCTTCATAAAGAAGAGAGGGGCCACCCTGGCTGGGGGCTAGGAGTGAACAGGCTGGGACTCACAGTGATACAGGGAGGGGAAAAGGGGGAGGGAGCTGGAAACGTTTATCATACAGAGAGCTTGGAGGGGAGGAGCATGGCTGCTGCACATTCGCACAGGCAGAAACACACACACACACATGCACACACACACTGCGGCAAATTCTGCAGCTGGTGCCTGCTGGCTTATGACTGCAGAAAAAACGAGCTCTGGTTTAAACTCTCTGATCTCAGAAATGAGGCTGTTTCTATTCCAAGTAGCTCTGGTCCCAGTATGTAAAGCCCTGCAGGCTGGGCACTGTTCCAGAATGACAGGGATTCCTCCTCTTCTGATGGGTCAGGGGACCCTTTGCTGCATAAGGTCAGTGCCCTCCCTATCTCCCTGATAGCTCCCCCTCTGTATGCTGTTTGGGTGCACCCAGACTGCATGTCTGTCCTTACCCTTCCTCCAGCAAGAAGCTATTGTATACAGTCAAGGAGCCTTTTCCTTTTTTTTTTTGGATCCTTTGGATCCCCTCTTCTCCTTTAATATGACCAGGCCAGGCCGCCCTCTGCCCTGCTTACATTCTGCGGACAGAGGGAGGTGTAGCTTTGCAGTAGTTTCATCCTTGACAAAATAATCCATGAGAGGAATGTCCTATCCTGTCTTTTTGCTATTCCTCCTCACGTCTGTGCTGTCAGCATAGCTTAGTCATGTCTTCAGCAGATATGCAAGCAAATGCATGATGGACTTGAGCACAGGAGATGAGAAAGAGTGAGCAGAGGGTGCTCTCTGGTGAAAGCAAGGAAGCTATGTGTACATGAACAAGAGATGCAGTGTCTGGTTCAAAGAAAAGAGACTGGGCACCAGAGTAAGGATGGAAGAGGGGTTCCTCAGCCAGCACCTGAGCTTCTGTGGGACAGAGTCTTGTGCTCTTTGTACATGTTCATACGCACACAGACCATCCTGGGTAGCTTCTGAGGTGGCTGCACCTCCCAAAAGGAGAAGCAAACTGAGAGCCAAATAAAGATCCAGCAATATATTTTTGTGATACTCCGAGAGACTCCAGAGGATGCTACTTTTGGCCACTTGGCTAGCACAGTTGCCATGTGCATTATCACAGGCTTTCCACTGGTAATTGATGGACAGAAGAGAGACCTGCAGGCCCTCAGAAGAAGATGCTATGGGAGGCCAAAGAAGAGAAGATTGCCTGGTGAGCATAGAGGGACTTGACAATAGTAACTAGCTCAAAATGAAGGATGCATCTACTAGTCTGTGAAGTATTTGTTAGTACCTAGGGAAGGAAGGGAGGTAATAGTTACTGGGCTGATGGATAGTCTCTGTGTATGGGAGGAAAGAGGGTAAGTTGTGTGTATGTTAATCCTTAGAAATGATTCTGGGGAAGATTTAGGGGATGGAAAAAGAGGATTTTTTTTCTTCCTCCTGCCCAATTCTGAATTACTTACAGGTCCAAGTCATTCTGGACTCCAGAACAAGCTTGTAGCTGTTGAGAGGAAAGATTAGAGAAGGTATTCAGCTATTTTGGTTCTAACTTCTCAGTTTGTATTCTTTTTCTCTGCCTCCCCTTAGAGCTGTTTGATTGAATTGCGTGGATTCCTCCTACAAATGCATATACTTTGTCTTTGTCTGGAGAGAACACTTTCCCCCTGCTAAAGAGGTGTTTCTTTTATGCCAAGAGAGGGAAGATTTTTGTGACCTGAGGACTTAACATCAGAATTTTTAGCTTGGTTTCCCAGGAAAATGATTGGCCATTCCATCTGTTTACCACTCTAATAACTCTTGAATTCATTGTATAATTGGAAATGTATTTGAAATAGGAGAAGCATTAAAGGTAACAAGTTTCTACAGGTTTTATGAAAACTGGTGGGGTAGTAGAGGAGAGTGATCCAAATTAGTGCCTTCACTGGGACAGTACATGCTCTGTTTGGCCTGCCAGCTGGGCAGTTACCACTTGTGCACCAGTCAGATAACAAACACTGCCTCTGAGTGTGCTGCCACTTGACCAGTTGGTAGTTATGACTCATGAGAGGAACTGAGGATATTGCAGTGGACTGCAGGGAAGTCCTTCATCAGTTCCTTGGCTAATGAAACAACTTAGTTGTGTATCCAGCTCTTCAGCAAATCCCTGTCCTTCCTAGGCTTTGTTCATGGATGAACCTGAGCATTGGTGTCCTTGACCAGCAGGTTCTTAGTTCTTCCGAAATTGGCCTTTAAGTCTTGCTGGACCTTTCTCTCAAATGGATAGAACACTACTGGGCTGGATTTTTTTTTTAAGGGGAATGCAATTCCAATTGACTTTTACATTCCTGAAAGCATCATCATCCCAATTTCTGTGTTTTGAAAGAAATGAGTGAGCGTTTCCTTGCTTTTGAAAATAAAGGCTAGGATATTTCCTCTAGGAGGATGAAGACTGAGAATCTCAAACAGAAGGAGGCATGTAAACCACAGTGGGGGTAGGATTTAAGATGCGTGTCTGTTATCAGCATGTCCCACTGAGTAACCTGCGTGTCTCTTTGCACTTATTACTGCCTTACATGGTGCTTTGGTGCTTCTTGTGAAGCACCAAAGTCTCTTGCAATTTGCTAGCACCTACCTCAGGGGTCAGGATTCACAGCTGGACCAGGTACGTAGCGTTCTTTGTGGCTCTGGCATTCTGCAGTACAAGAAATCTTCTGTAAACTTGTTTTATCTTTTATGATCCTGGGGAGGAAATTGCAAGAGGAGGAGGAGGATTGACCTATAGTCACCAGTCGGTGCACGTGGAAATTTATGTTTCTTTGGTATGAACGAAAGCTGAAAATAAATCACGGAGATTAGGCACAGCAAGACTGTGTCAGACCCCCTCCTATGGGAAAGGCTGAGCCACTTCTCCTGACTCTCCTGGGATGTCAGCTAAATGCCTCAAGCAGCCATGGTCTGATGAATGGTTGTTATTGAATATGTTCACAGAGCACCTGACCTGAAAGTCTCATAACTGTTTTAACCTTGGAAAGGAGAGTCCCTCCTGTCTCAGGGATACTGGCAGTGGTAAGGAAACAGAAATACCAGGTGGCAGGAAACAAATAGCACAAGCTATGTAGCCTTAGCTCCCACCAGAATGCTTGTCCAGAAGCTGCACTGTACCACTGCATGGTGGGCTGACATTTGCTAACTCTGTTCTTCATGTATTTTGGTAGTGTCTTGAGATAAGTCCTTTTGATTCTTTCCAGTGAATAGATCAAGGTTGTGGAGACTTACTTCTATTTTTCACAATATGCTTTAAGTACAAATAGATTGTGCTAAAAACGCATGGCACCATAACTGGCAAGTCTGGTCATTTGTTTCCTCTACTAACTTCAATATTTAATTAAGAGATTTTGCCTAAATTTTTCACTTGCTGTAGCTGACCTTTTATTTCACTAGGATCCCATCAGCTCACCTCTGCCATTCTCTGCTGAGCTCTGGCGCAGAGTTTCTTAAATAATTAAGTAGGAAGCTAGAAGAAAAAGGCCATTAGTATCTCTATTTTGAATGTTGCCTAAGGAATGTCAATATGTCCTAAGGCACGCATGGTACTAATATCTTGGAGGAAAAGTGGGCAAGAAGCCAGTGATTTACTTCTGATTGGCTAGATTTATGTTCCAAAAAGCCTCTTAAAATGGCCTAAGAGGGGTGAGTTGCAGTACTTGGACAAAAATGGAAATACTGCCCAGGCCTTATAAGAAAGAAATTGCTTCAAACAAATATGATTCCTTTCCTTGGTGGGAAAACACCCACCTGTTGCCATTGTGGCAAATGTCTTGTTCCAGATTTCAGGGCTAAAGACTCCTTTAAGTAGCAGAGCTGGACAACTTCTGATTTCTTACTTTTAATAAGCATATGCATCACTGGATATATATTTTTACAACAAGAATATAGCAGCGCTTCAGGAAAACTGTGCATTTCTCCCAGTTGTGAAGTATTACTTATCCTGACTTACTTGGAGGAACAGCTCATGATCTGTCCTGTTTCCTTCTCTGATTTTTTGGGGTTTTTTTTGGACAACTGATGCAATATGAAATGCTGCAGCTGATCTCATGATTAAGCAAGCTGTGGAGAAAGGTGGAGGGGATTTAGGTGGAGAAAACTGGGAGGGGATGACCGTCAAAAATAAGGAATTATTCCGAGATTTCTTCCCGTTTGCTGATTTCAATGCCAAATTTCTGGCAAGAGCCTCTTCAGAGCTTTCTACAGCCTAATATTGATACATCTGATTTCTAGCATCTATTTAGACTCCTCACACCTGCTTCCCACTCCCTACTGTTGATAGTCTTATTCTTACTAGCTTTTCATCTCTCCCATCTGCTTATTTTGAAGATGACCTGCTGAATGTCATCTGCATTTAAGATATGGCTATTAAATCAGCTGTGGACAGTATGTGGCAGGGTGGGAAAGCATAGAATGGCTGTATTCTGTCAGCCCTTAGAAAAAAACAGCTGTCTTCTGCCAACATCTTTCCTTGCTGATGTATTTTGACTTTGCACTCTTGGATTTAATTGCCACTTGATAACTTCTCTGCATGGTCTGGATTCCTGGGATTTGATTTACAGTGTGAAGTACAGTGACAATGAATGGGATGTAGGAAGTTATTTAAAAGTGCACAGCTTCAAGGCCACCTGTTCTTTCTGCTAGCAAATGCAGGCCTTGTCTGTTCAGCATTGAAAAGAGAGGCATTTGGGAAGAGCTGAATTGTTATTCCTATCAGAGTAGGGACATCATCTTCTTTCAGTGTTGGTAAAGAGGATGAACAAATGCTCCCTGGATGAGGAGAGGCTTGGTTTCCATATGGTCAGATGAACGGTCTGCATCCTCTATATGGCAAGGTCCTGATATCTCTGCAGCCTAGACTACCTTATGCATCCATTTCTCTGAGTTGCTGCAAGCCTAAAACAACTGGAAAAATTAGATGTTTGCAACATATAAAAATAGTTATTTTAACTGCAATTAGCAATTGAATCCAAGGCCAGGGAAAGCTTGTTTGAAATAAAATGCAATAGAACAAGAACCAGGTCAAGGGGAGTGATCCTTCCCCTCTACTCAGCCCTGGTGAGGCCACACCTGGAGTACTATGTCCAGTTCCAGGCTCCCCAGTGCAAGAGAGACACAGAGCTACTGGAGCGAGTCCCGCAAACGGCAATGAAGATGATTAGGGGACTGGAGCATCTCTCATCTGAGGAAAGGCGGGGAGAGCTGGGACACTTCAGCCTGGAGAAGAGAAGAGAAGAGAAGAGAGGAGAAGAGAAGAGAAGAGAAGAGAAGACTGGAGGCGTGGGGGGAGTCAAATCAATGAATTTAAATATCTGAAGGGAGGGTGTAAGGAGGATGGGCCAGACTCTTTTCAGTGGTGCCCAGTGACGAGACAGGAGGCAACGGGCACAAACTGAAACACAGGACGTTCTGTCTGAACAGAAGGAAAAACTTTTTTACTGTGAGGGTGACAGAGCACTAGCACAGGTTGCCCAGAGAGGTTGTGCAGGCTCCTTCCTTGGAGATATTCAAAAGCTGTCTGGACAGGGTCCTGGGCAACCTGCTCTAGGTGACTCTGCTTGAGCAGGGGGACTGGACTAGATAATCTCCAGAGATTCCTTCCAACCTCAACCGTTCTGTGTTTTTGATTCGTGTGAATGACCTGAGACTGTTTCACAGCAAAGGATTCGGGACTAGCTTGAGTAAGCAGAGCTGCTGAAGGGAATGGAATCTCTCCTGACTGATTCTGCACTTGGCAAACTAGAAGGGCTTATCTTATCCGTTAATGTAGCTCAGCTTCCAGTTGTGTAACTTCCAGTTGAGGGGCATTTCATAAACAATTAAGAACAGTAACTTCTGAAATAGATAGAGCTGTTTCCAAAGTGAACATCTGTCTGTGCCTTCAATTAGTGGTTCTGAAATGGCTGAGCTATCAAATTGCTCTTTAGCATAAAAGTGAGACAGTATGTGCAATTAGAATGCAATAAGATGGTTGCTATGGTAGACACAATATAATAACAGAAGTTGCCTGAGAGAGGAGCTGTAGATGGCACGAAGGTATTAAAAGGGAGAGAGAAAATAAGACAAAGGCAAATGGTCAGAGGAAGTATCTCCTGGGATGTGGCAAGTGCCCACTACCTCCCATACCATTTGATCTCCTGCTCTTATCCTGCTGCTGCTTCACCTTCTTAGTATTACCCCAGGAGGCAGTCAGTCATTTTGCACAGCCTATTCTCACCATAAAGCACGGTTAATTCTCCTGACAAGCAGTAACAGTATGGTGAGGTAAGTTCTTAAACATCTCCAGCTAGATTCACAAAAGGAAACCTGAATGTGCTCTCAAACACCTCATTCCGCTCCATCTTGACAGACTCAACAATGGTTCTTCTGGAAAGTAGGCTCCTTTTTTCTTCATCCCAGACCATTCTGTGCCCCTCCTGTTTTATGTTGGTGTCCACACCACATGCTAATCTTTTTGGCATTAATTCATTTCATCTGTTGTTCTTTCCCATACTCTTTAAAATCTGTTGCTTTCTGGTCCCCCAGCTAGTCTTCTTTTGACCCTAATGAGTGCTTACTGCTGTGTTTCTCCCTCCTCTGTCCTGTCTAGTGTTGTTCTTAATTAGTTTCTCTCTTTGACTTTGCCCCTGTTGAGAAACTTCTCTCCTCTTTGGAGTTTTCTTGCTGATCCTAGTTTGTTTTTGTGGCTTTTGACACCAAGGTGTCTCTCTATTCATCCTCTCCAGTCTCTGTAGCTTTTCAAACACTTCTAGTTTTGTCCCTGCCTCTGATCTGTTCTAAAGTTTGCACTTGTTCTGTCCCAAATCAGTTGCTCTCTTCTTCCTTGACCTCGGGATTTCACTGCTCCTTTTACACTGAGAATGTTAAGTTGTACAGGTGTTGCTTGGAGCAAATCTGTGACCAGTTCTCCAGTTTGCTTTCCTAAAGATAACTGGGTAGACACTCTTTGAAAACCTCTATCTGAAGCCTCTGAAAGAGTCCAGAATGTGTCACCAGCTCTGCTCTGGCTCACCTGATGCTCTGGCATGTGTTGCATCCTTCTCCACTCATTCCTGTGCCCGTCTGTACTGCCAAGTCTCACTTCAGGGTTGGATGCACTGTCTGTCATCCTTTTCTCCATGCACAGATTGTACCTCTGTAGCCTCACATCAGGAAACCCTTGAACTCTAAGGGGCTTTAGCGCATGTGTTATTTATTGTACTGCTGAGTGAGTCTGTCTGCACAGTGCAAGGAAGGTGCGACTGCAGCACAGGTAGGCGAACCTGCTCTTCTTCCCTCTACCCAGCTTCAGTCTAACTAGTATATGAATAATAGTGGTAAATATACCATACATACTGAAAATTCCCATCAGTCTGCCTGCAATGTTAACCAAAGCTAAAACTGATACTAGGAGGTTTCCTTAGCTGTTACCGATGTTAACAGACTAAAACCAACGTGGGTATGCTTTCAGTTCTGCACTCCTTGTGGAGTGCTTTGCTTCGTAGAGATAACCAATGTACCTTCGCTCTTGCTCTATACTGCATTATGTTTTCCTGTCCTTTTTACTGTTTATTCTCTTCCTTCAGATGAAGCGTGTCTCTTACTACACATTCAGAGGGCTTTAGTTCAGTGGTGCCACAATTTTAGCTACATAATTCACTATCTGAATATGAAAATATCATGCATAATATCCTAATACGAAAAATCATCAGGTACTACTTCTGGTAGAGACCAGCACATACAATAACACCTCCCTGCTCAAACACCATTGGTTTTCCCTTCCTTTCTAGGTACAGTTAAAAATTCCCTCATTTCATAGCCTGCATGGTTTCATCTGTGATGCTTTTGGTGCTCACTTGCACACTCCCTTCCATTGCTCTACAATGCCAGCACATATCTCTGCCCTAGCCTTTCTTTGCAGGGAGAGAACACTCTTTTACAGTGTCTTGCCTCTAAATGTTCAACTGATTGTACTATTCCTACTAAAAACATGTTTTCCCTTTGCTAGTACCCAGTGATTTTCTTTTTTAAGAAAGTGTGGGGTTTTTTTTAGTGATTTTCTTTTAAGAAAAAAGAAAATCACTAAAAAAATCCTTAAGGAGTACACCTTTAAATTTATCTATAGATAAATAACATAGATACTTATTTATCTATTTCTACAGAGTGTTTGAAAGGACACAAAATAAAGCTTTGTTGTAGACATTCTCAGACAATGAGAAGCAAAGCACTTGTTGGTAGACCACAAAGGACTGCCTAGTGCCAATTCCTCATTATCCCATCATCCTTTGCTGAATCACATTAAAAGATAAAACTACAGCACTTTGCTAATATTTTTTTTATATAAGCAGTTGCTGTAGCCATCACATGCTATGAAAGGAAGTCGTGGGAGTGACTCTGAGACAGCCCCTTTTGGCTGTGATCACCCAGTAAGTGAGTTTGCTGTGTCCTACGCTCTGCTCGTCTCTGGAAGAGGAACAAAGAGCTGGAGCTGCCTGGAACTCTACATCTTTTTAGTTACCTGAATCTAACAGCTGAGCACCAGTTAGCACTGCAGCCTCCAGCCTAGCACTGAAAGCATCTCTTAGTCTTTGCTAAGCAGTTTGCACTAACCACCAGCTGCAATCTTCACCTGGGTAATTCTCCACTTATCTTTCCTGACAGTCTCATCTCATCTGACCCAACACTACTGTTCAAAAGATAGTGATCAATGAGTGGGAAATATCCCATTGTTCTGCTAAATATAATCTCTGGTTAGAGATGGTGTTGGAGTTCCTATCTGAGCTGGAACTGGTGCATAGATTTAGGACTGCACCAAAGCAAAGAAAGAGGCCTGCTCCCCCCCCCCCCCATAACCATAGGGCACTGTCAGTCTGGGGGTGTTCTTTGTGTCCCCTATTGAGATAGTTGTGGCTTACATAATTAATTAATTATTCCTTAGAGCTGTTGGGGGAGGGAGCAAAGACACTCACTATATAGTCTGGTGTTTGGGACACAGATGTATGAAGATCCACTTCACATCTCTGTGCTGGTGAGTGTTTTAATTGTGTATACAGAACAGACTAACTTCAGCCAGAGGGAGTGAGAGCAACTCTGCCCCATCTCTGGCAGGCAGGGAGTCAAATAGAGGTCATCAACCTCCTGATGAATGTGCCAGCAAGCAGGCCACTGTGCCATCTTCTTCTGGGTCCTCTGTCTTCCTCTGAGGAAAACAGTGACTGAATATAGGCCTCCAGCTTTCCACCCAGGCTGCAGGAGAGGAGTCACAGCTGAGAATGTCTCGTCTTAGGGCTGTTAAGTGATGCCGTAGTGTGAGGGCCCAGCTTTCCCCCCTTTTTGTTTGTTTGTTTCCTTGTTTGTTTGTTTGTTGTTTTTCTGGTTGCCTTAGCAGTTGCTCAGCTTGTTGGTATCTGATGATTCCCCTTTAGGGGGTTGGTCTCCCCACTGAGAGTTCGGGCACCTAACTCAGGGCCATGAGATCTGTGAGGTAGCAGGCACCTGGAAGACATCTGCTGCCAGCAGCCAAGCCCCATGCATCCCAGGATAGCTACATGGACATAAAGTTCTTCTGATTTCCTTAATAGTTCTTTAAGGAATGATCAGGTCTGGGATATAAACAGCATGTTGATCGTAGTCACAGATGATAATAAAATGGAAAGTGTTTTGGACAGTCAAGAGGAGTGAAAAAATATAATTCCAAGACCCCAGAGAGCAAAGTAGTCATGGCAAGAAAGAACAAAGAGAGATTCAAACTGGGAAAGTGCAGTGACGCTATCATGTTTTCTCAATCAAAACATATGCTGAATGCAGTACAGCTATTTTTGTCTGAAAAACAAGAAGAGCTGGGAGCCTGGGATTTTGTGTGCCTAAACAAATAGAGTATCCTGAATATTTTCAAAGTTTTTAAGTGAAAAAAAGAAAAGTAAAAGTAACCGATGGATCATTGCAAGTTTAAGGAAAAAAAATTAATTGCTTTAATCAATAATTTTAGCTGATATTTCATTCTAAAAAATATATTCTGTTGCACTTGAAGGAAAAAAAACCCAATATTTTGCTTTGAAACTAAAAGAAATGTTTTTAAGAACATTAAAATAGCTATTTTACTGCTGCAGCCAATATAAGCATTACGTCAGCTTTGTAATCTAACTTACTCTCTGGAAACCAGTATTGACTGTGGGTCCTCTCTCTTTAGAGTGTGGGGAATTGACTAAGCTCCTTTCTTTGTGTCTGGGTGATCCAGTTTGGAAGCGGGATGTAACTCAGAATATGAAGGTAGTTATCTACTATATGGCTGAGTTCCCAGAAGTACATTACAGCCTGTTTCCTTCAGCTGTGGCAGGGGCTGATGCTAGCGCTCTCCAGACTCCCATTTGTCCTCTAAAGGTCAAACCAGAGTGAGATATTGCTGTTTGCTTTCCATGCTGTGTCTGTGGCAGTGGCAGTTACTGCTGCTTGCACTGGGCCAGGCCCCATCACATAGATGCTCTGCTTACAGCAGCTGACTCCCTCTGCCAAAAAAAGGAAATGACAGCTTTGCTTAAAATAGAATTTGTCTGCCCAGAATCTTTCCTTTCTGGAACCCCCCCACACACTGCGCAGAATCTCTTCTGCGCACTCCTCTGGGGAGGGGTTTCCTTTTCAGTTTAATGAAGTTATTTCTCTTGGATGCTTTGGACACACAGAGAGCAGGTTGGCCTTGTGCAAACTTTGCCCATGCTGCTCTGTCAGCACATCTCAGTTTATATTGCCAATGCTGTAGCAGCCCACAGATCCACCCTTCTGCTCTCAGCTATTAAAGCATCTCATAAGGGTTGATATAACCCCTCACCCTTTATGACAGGTCAGGGCTGTTTCCCCTGAGTGCAGCAAGGGTGCCCAGGCACAGGGAAGCTAAAAGGCTTTCTTGAGATACACAGCAAGTCTGTAAATGAGGAGGGGTTGAACTGTGAATCCCCAGTTCCTAATTTGTGTACTGTCTGCCAAAGCAATCTTTGTGTTTATTTTTTAAATCCTGAGCCCTTCTGACTAGTACGAAGCGGCTCCAAATCTCTATCGGCCAGGGCTGGTTCTACTAGCTACACGTTGTTCAGTTGGCATGCTAGAGAGCAGCAGCTTCAGCAGCTGCGTGCCCTTCAGGTGCTGGGTTTAGCACATTGCTTTCAGCAGCAGCACACTCCTCTCCCTCATTGCTAAACAGCAGAGGGCTTCCTTGCATTTGTAGAGGGATGGGTCCATATTGCAGTAAAAGATAGGAAAGTGTTTTTGCACATAGGGGATAAGACGCAGGACCTTGCTCGGCGTTCTAGGCAGGACCTTTCTTCTGGTCTTTATAATCTCTCTCCCAGGGAGTTGTGGCTTGGTGTACTCATTACAGTGCTGGAGTGTTTGCCAATGAATGTGTTGTTTTTTCTTCTCTGAATGGACCCTATTTGGGGCTGGAGCCTTTTTCGCCTATTGGCACCAAAGGAGCTGCAGTTGGAGATTTTACAGCTTCTGAATGAAAGAATCAGTTACCATCTCCGCATTGTGATGTCATTTCAGAATGAAGGAAATGGTAGCTCTTCAGCTTGCACTAGCTCATGTTAGTTATGCAAATATATGCACTCCGAGCACCCTTCTGCATGCGTTGACTGTCCTCAAAGGTGGACTTTTTTCAACAGAGCATCAGGAACTCCATGTAATGCAAGGAGCACCAAAGTTTAGGAAAAAGGGACTGAGCCTTAGAGAGATCTAGGACCTTTGCGTAAGAAGAGTCTTTTCAGAAGTGGCAGCCTGAGGAGTGATGTTGATAACATCAGATAAGATATCAGGAAAGAAGGAGGGATCATTTTTTAATTACTGTAGCTTTTGTGCCCTGGTCACATGTCCAGCTTGTGAAATTTTGGTGTTTTGTATCAATATACTATTGGTGTTTGCTTAACAGGTAGAACTAAACCTAATAAGCCCAAATAATCTTAGAGACAGAGGAAGCAAAGGGTGTGGGAAGGAGACAGGAGGTAAAGAGGACGAACAAATGCTCCCTGGATGAGGAGAGGCTTGGTTTCCATATGGTCAGATGAACGGTCTGCATCCTCTATATGGCAAGGTCCTGATATCTCTGCAGCCTAGACTACCTTATGCATCCATTTCTCTGAGTTGCTGCAAGCCTAAAACAACTGGAAAAATTAGATGTTTGCAACATATAAAAATAGTTATTTTAACTGCAATTAGCAATTGAATCCAAGGCCAGGGAAAGCTTGTTTGAAATAAAATGCAATAGAACAAGAACCAGGTCAAGGGGAGTGATCCTTCCCCTCTACTCAGCCCTGGTGAGGCCACACCTGGAGTACTATGTCCAGTTCCAGGCTCCCCAGTGCAAGAGAGACACAGAGCTACTGGAGCGAGTCCCGCAAACGGCAATGAAGATGATTAGGGGACTGGAGCATCTCTCATCTGAGGAAAGGCGGGGAGAGCTGGGACACTTCAGCCTGGAGAAGAGAAGAGAAGAGAAGAGAGGAGAAGAGAAGAGAAGAGAAGAGAAGACTGGAGGCGTGGGGGGAGTCAAATCAATGAATTTAAATATCTGAAGGGAGGGTGTAAGGAGGATGGGCCAGACTCTTTTCAGTGGTGCCCAGTGACGAGACAGGAGGCAACGGGCACAAACTGAAACACAGGACGTTCTGTCTGAACAGAAGGAAAAACTTTTTTACTGTGAGGGTGACAGAGCACTAGCACAGGTTGCCCAGAGAGGTTGTGCAGGCTCCTTCCTTGGAGATATTCAAAAGCTGTCTGGACAGGGTCCTGGGCAACCTGCTCTAGGTGACTCTGCTTGAGCAGGGGGACTGGACTAGATAATCTCCAGAGATTCCTTCCAACCTCAACCGTTCTGTGGTTCTGTGAAATCTCCCCTGCCTTTTCTTTCTGAAAAGGCAAGATGAAAACATACTCTAGAATTATAGAACAATTTAGATCGAAAGGGGTCTCTGGAGGTTATCTGGTCCAAAGATAACTGGATCAACTTCAGAGTCAGAGCCAACTTTAAAACAAGATCAGTGTCATATCCAGTTGAATTTTGAGTATTGTCAGGTATGGAGATCCCACACCCTCTTGAGGCCCCTGTTCCAGTGTTTGACTCCCCTCCCTGTGAAACTTCTTTCCCTAACATTGAAATGGAATTGCCCACATTCCAGCTTGTACCTGTTGCCTCTCATCCTATCCCTGTTTACTTCTGAGAAGACTATGGCACTATTTTCTGTATACACTCCAATTAGGTAGCTGAAGATAGCAGTAAGTTTCCCCCATCTGCCCAGTGAACACACACATTTCTCTCAGCCTTTGCATGTATGTCATGTGCTCCAGCCCCTCTCATCATCTCTGTGGCCTCTGCTGGACTCACTCCATTTGGATGCCTTTTTTTTTGACTTGGGAGGCCAAAACATGTCCCTTATAACACAGTGCTGAAATGGAAGCACAGTGTTGGGCAAGAACTGATAAACTGGCTGCTGATGAATTCAGGCTAGAAACAGGAGCAAGCTACGAACTGGAAATCGGCATGGCAAGGTTATAGGACCGTGCAATGCAATATAGGCAAGAGCATCTCCCTTTCAGAATTAACTTCTATTTCTCACTTTCACTCAGAGTGGTGTATTGTGATTCAGCGTACCGTAATTAAGACAAAATGAAGGTGGGCTTAATTATATGTATTCATTAAAGTTTTGTGCACCAGTCAAAGCAATCATAACTGAATTCGGCACAGTCTCCCTAGAAAGGTGCCTTTTTCATGCTCTGGGCTAGGTGACCATATTTTCCAAAGATGAGGTCCTGGGTCCCACTGCCCTGTCTCTGGTTTCAGCATGATGAGTTCTAATCATGGTTGTTCTAGTTTTGATCAACAAAATAGGACCTCTGAGGTCTGATGGGTTGAAAGATCAAAGCAAATGACAAGCTACAGCTTTTGCAGCTGTACTTGCCAGCCCTTCAGATCAGCTGAGAATTTATTATTCAACTATGTTTTTTTTAGGCACCACTCCATTAGAGTGACAAAACCTGCTATATACAAGGATCTATATTGATAGCATGACCTCCTTTTTTGCCTCCAGGAGCATCTCCCTGCTTCCAGGATCATCTTGTTCTTGGGCATTCTATTTGTTACGTAGTGATCCTAGAGCATTGTCCTTTGTTTTAGTTTGCATTGGCCTCCCTGCGTAGTCCTCTTTGCTTGATTGCTAATCACCAAAAATACAATGTCTGGTCCTTCACTGTCTTGTCCTCAATCTCTTTTCATATATAGACAGCCCTGGATGATTAAGTCACACCAGCTCCAAAATCTCTATGGCTTTGCTGATCACTTGCTTTCCTCCACCAAAAAGAAATTACTTCTTGGCCCGATGGGCAACATAAGATATACATATTCTCCCTCCACGCTCTCCCCCCACTCCCACCCCCCCCCAAAAAAAAAAAAATGTTAAGACTTCTCCTCCCTCCTCACTCATGACCATGAGCCTGCACAGCCCGAAATGCTGCCTTAGTAATAGCTAGAGAAGCTGTTCGTCACTTCACCTCTGCACCATTATTGTGTAATGCCCCCGTGGTCAGTTACAGCTGACTTCCATTCAAGAGGTGGCTGTCCTGTAGAAAAAGAGCTCTGTGTGTGTCCTCTGTGATCTTTCAGGATGAAGGTGATATCACTTCTGCACAATGGTAAGTAATGTGATCTATATGGAGAAGGCGAATGCTGCACTCTCTCCTGAACCTGCATGAATGAGATGCATTTATATATAAAATCTTTACATAGGATATGCAGCACTGTGTATGCGTAAAAAAGCAATGAATGCCATGAGTCAAAAACTAGCTAAAAGACAGAAAACAAATTAGAAATACATCTTTAAATTTAAGGGTTGAGAGGTGGAAAAACAAGGACTTTAGGACTTCCTCCTAAATATAAAGTTGACCAATAAAGTAATGACCAGGAAAGGGTTGGAATGAACATGGAGGTGGCTAAATTTGTAGCTGACTCAGTTACTTATATCCAGAAATGGCTGTGAGGAATTTATGCAACTAAATTGAGCAGTCATGATAATGTCACATTTAATCCATTGTCAAAAAAAGCAAAATCAAGCACACTGGTAAATATCTTGCAGTCTCCTTGTAATTCAACTAACTGCATCATGGCAGGATGAAATTTGGATGTCACTGTAGACCACCAGTTTAACATCTTTATTTGATGCAGAGCTAGTGTCAATTTATGTTATGATGTGTAAAGAGTAGGATAGGGAATAGTATAGAAAATATAAGAATGCCACCCTGTGAATCTTCTGTCTCCATCTTGCCTTGTATACTTGCACTTTTGCTCATCCTAAGGGCTATAGCAGAAGTAGAAGAGTTTCAGAGATGATTAGTGACAGTAGCAATGAGGGACTAGAGAAATTGTTCTCTTAAGGATAAGATTGAAAAGACTCGAGTTTTTCTGCCTTGACAGGGACGTAATGGATAGGAGCGTTCTTGGAAGTGCACAGGCATTATGATGACTGCATTAACCAGAATGTGCATAAAAACACAAAGTGAAGATTCATATGAAATGAGGATTTCAACACTAATTAAATTTACTCCCACAATAAATGGAGGAGAAGAGATTTCATTTAATGCATGCAGCTTGTGAGCAGAATTGGAGAAGGCTGGCCAGGGCCAGGGATATATGTTCAGAATGCATCTGGAGACCTATAGTCAGAGTGCTATGGTCAGATCCACGTTCCGAGCAATTCAAGACTGTGAATTTCATGGGCCTGAGAAGGCTATTCCTTGTACTATAATTTTAACTAAGGGATTTTTCCATTCACAGTGAAACTGTCACACACGCATTTCACCATGGTAGGGGTCCAGTAAGGACATACATCTGATAACAGTCCAAACAGTGAGCTTTCAATCACTGTGTGCACATTGTTGGTCACACCACTAATTATTTCTGTTGCAAGTAATTTTCGTCAGTAAGCGGAAGGACACCCCGGTCTGTGTGTTTAGGTCCTTTGTCTGGGCAGCTGCTTCTGCAGGCCTGTATAGAGGGAGCAACCAGCAAGGAGGTCCTTTAGGCTGTTGAACACTTGAATTCAAAGAGACTTTGGGATGATTGGCATTCCCTTAGCTGCCATGTCTGCAGCCATTTGCTTGTAGATCAGAAAGGAATTTAGGAAGAAAAGGTTGTGGCTATGCCACACATTCTGTACTGCCAGGCTTAGTTCCTAGTGTTGTGTCCCTGTACGGATTTGCTACCTTCCTGGCCTGTTCTCTTGCTGTTGGCTCATGCCGGCCGTGGTCTGCCGTGGTCCTATCCCTAAGCAGCCAGAGCACGCAGCGCCCTGTAGGCACCAGCCTGTCAGCTGACTAGTGATAGCAGCAGGGAGAGATCTGCTTCTGGCAGCCTGATTTTCAGAGTTGTCGATTTCAAGTTTCTGTGTGTGTGTGTGTGTGTGTGTGTGTGTGTGGATACTGGGATGCTAGTAGTTTTTCCTGAACTCCCTGAGGAATGAAAAAATGAAAACTCTCTCACAGTCTAATGAAATCCCCACAAGATGCTGGGTACGTTTTATTGCACCAAAGAACGGCATATATGCCTTTCTCCTATTTGCCTTTCTCATTGAGAGATGATAGAAAGATTTTGCAGAAAACTGGACAGAGTGATTCTGCCTGGCTTGCCGTTCTGGATTCTGATAGCATTGCAAGCGGTTGCTGCTTTCCTGAGCCTGGACCCAGGCAACAGCTTTGTGTCTTCGCTGACAATGTAGTTACTAGATTGTTCAGAGACAGCTCTTTCTTTCTCTGCATTTGTGGAATGGCAGAGAGTCCTTTCTTTCTACGTAAATGTAGTCAGCCACAGGAATGGCTTTTCCCTTTCCTAGTCACCTGAGATCTTTGTTTTGGCTGGATGGATATGGAGAGATCTTGTCCTTCTCCTTGG
Source organism: Struthio camelus (assembly GCF_040807025.1). Classification (NCBI taxonomy): domain Eukaryota; kingdom Metazoa; phylum Chordata; class Aves; order Struthioniformes; family Struthionidae; genus Struthio; species Struthio camelus. Next base: position 328,670 of record NC_090953.1, read on the forward strand.
CCTATCAGGTGCTTGGGGACAAGTTTGGGATTTCTTATCATTCAGCACAAATCTCTTTAACAATAAGTGTTCACTGCTCACTCAGGGCCCACTCTCTGTGAGTCATGGTCCTCTGGGCTTGTGAAGGCTCCTCCTGAGTCTCTGTTGACTGTTCCTCTTTGCATCTTCATGAAAGTATAGCAAGAAGCTGTCAAAGGACCTTGAGAGATCACTGTAGCTTCATATGCATGCCGATCAGCTCAGCCCGGACCACTCCTGCTAGTGTTTGTCTAGCTTGCTGAGAGGCCTACAATGACAGCAAGGCCCACCCTGCCAGGCAGCTGGTCCCAGTGCTTCACTATCCTTTGCATTAATCCAGTTTTGCTAATATCGAACTTACATCTCCCTTGCTGCATTTTAATCTGATTCTTTCTGTTCTTTTCATTGCTGGCATTGAGAACAAATAATTCTTTTCCTCAGAATGCTGCTTCACAACCACTGTGCTTCTACTTTAAGCTGATCCTTCTAAACGTCTCAAGTTTGCTTATGAGTGCCATGTAGGCCAGTGTCAGGAGCCTGTCTGATATAAAAATATGACATCTACTCCTTTCCCATCTGCATTATCTGCTGCTGTCTTATTAAAGTTTGCTTGTGACCATTGCCATCCATGAAGAGTTTCAAAACTACATAATTAATGGCAGATTCTCATGCAGCCCAGTCTGTAAGGAGAAAGTCATTCTCAAAAATCAAATTCTTGCCTATGCTAACTGTGGAATTTCATTTAAACGGTCTATTGTTTCTTTGACTTTTTCTTTCTTCCTGTCATGGAGTAATTGTGTCTGTTATGGTGATTACTGGGAGTTTTGTAGAATTTAAGGCAAAAAAATGACAGTCTATTGGTTGCATGTTTGGCTGCATCCTGAAGGCCGTAATAAATTTCATCCAGAGGTTCCTGATTAAAACCTTTGCACTGGGCTGATCATGAGCTGATTCTCCATGAAGCGATCTGTGGAGTTAGTGATTCCAGTGGGGAGGGACTTCATTAGCCTTCTCGACAGGACAATTCTCTTGAGGAGTCATCTGTCTCAGCGTGGCTGTCTGGTACCTACCAGAATCCTGTGGGGAAGGTGTCAGTCATTCTGAGAGTATGGCTGTAATGGGCTATTAAGGGACAGTGGAAAAATATACCTCAGCTGAGAAAATTGGTATCTCCAGTCCCAGGAGATATTGTTTGCCCTAGAAACTCATCCTAGTTAAAGGCTTGCGTTAGCTTGATATGTTTTCTTTACTGCTTTCTTGTTTCTTTAGAAACTCCTGTAAGACAAGTTAAGCTAATTCTTTGAGGATCCAAAATAAAATAATATCTTTTCTTTTTTTTTAAGGCGTATTGGTATTCTTTCTTTCTTTTTTCCCTCTTTTATCTGTGAAGTAGAGTCTAAACCCCAAGTTCATATGTGCTGAGCAGCTGGAGGAGAACCCCTCACCAGTTTAGTATCAAGGTTGCCGTTCCTGGTGAAATCCTAGGTCAGTCCATTTCCTAAAAGGACCACAGTAATTGATTGAATGTTGCGTGGCCTCACAAAAGAAGCCAGAACATTTTTACTAGATGGAAACTTTCTTTGCTGTGCTGCATCTTTCATTAGCCAGAGCTCTGTCATGAGTTGAGTTTTGCAAGCTTGCTGCCTGCATTCCTGCCTCAGACCTGCAGGAACATTCTCTGGACATCGAGTCCAAGCCAGATCAGCAAGTTCCCCAGTGGCAGCAATTAGTCAGCCATATTTTTGGGGGGAGTGAGGGGAGAACAACACAGATAACTGAAGCAGGCACTCTCCTCAGCCTTCCTCTTCCCAGTAAATTACTTTGAAAAGCATCCTGTTCTAGATCTTGGGAAGTCGTCTAATGTCAGCACTGAGAAACCATTATGGTCCTGAAGTCAAATGAAATATCACCTTCTTGGCTGTCCTAGCAGCATCTGCCACGTGAGACTTTGCTGTGCAAGTTGATAAAAAACAGCTGGGCTGAAGGAAAGGTGCTGCAGTGACAGAAGGCACCATTTACATAGTAGTGCTGCAGAGCTGGAGAGTTACCGCCAACCCCCCCCCCACCCCCTCCTCTCCCTTTTACAGTTCTTAAAGGAACTGATTGCTTCTTTCTCCAGCCTTAGATGTGCTGCTGATAGCTGCACGCCAGTGCCAGGCCAGTGCCAGCCTTGTGCAGTCGGCACAGCCCAGCATTTGCTCTGTCATATACAAAGGCGCTGCTGTCACTGAGCTGGGCCAGTGCCAGGAGAAGCTGCTATTAAGCTCAGCCTGTGTGTGAGCGGGCTGGGACGGGACCTGCTTCGATGAGGTCAAGAGGCTGGGTGGGGGGTGACCCTGTTGCCTTCTCACTCACTGTGCACGGTTCAGGCTGGAGTTTGTGTGCTGTTCTGATTTCTCTCTGAATTAAGTTGAAGCACAGTTACGGGTTTTGGTGTGGATATGCATGTGACTGGGTGTGCCTGTAAAGGACCTGTCTGCATGGCTGTGCTTCAGTGTCCTTCTGAGAACCAACTGCTTGCTGTCAAAGAATGGAAATCTGCCCAAGCTCTGGAGGTCTGCACTACTTTAGTTCACCAGTCATACCGTCCATCTGCCAGGAACTGCTGGCCCCACAGCTTGGACCCCTCTCTTTCTTGCAAGTATGAAGGGGATGGCTTTTCCATGGTGGTCAGTGGAGTGAGAGGATGCGAGCAGAATGCTAGCCAGCCACACTTTGTTTACCAGTCTCAGCAGTGGCAGTTCAGCTGCTTGGGCTTGAATCACAGAAATGGCAGCGAGCAGCAGTATTTGCATACTTGTTAGTCCTGCAGGCAGGCCATTTTTCCTGTATACTCATCACTGTCTGCCAAGCACAGCCCAGGCTGTAGCCTTCAGACTGGCATTGCCTCTGCAGTGCCTTGGCGCCTGGTGCCTGGAAGGATGCCCACATGCTGAGCGCCGGTGATCACACTCTGTGCCTGAGAGCCCTCCTTTCACGTGGCACTGCTGCTGCCACTGCTGGTGTGGGTTCTGCACATCAAGCTGTATTCTCCAAGTGACATGGGTAACAACTGCCAAAAAGGTCCGTTTGGGATGTACAGCCAGGAAGGTGGCAGAAGTTGAGGCCTGGGGAATGGCATTGTTTGGGTTTTATTTTGTCAGCAGTAGCTCTGACAAAGGGACAGAGGGGAGCAGATTGCTTCTGTTCTGGATGCACGGAGCAGCATGTGAGCAGAGGCACTGGTGTGGGGTAAGTTGTATGAAAATTGCATGACACACATCAATGAGGAAACCAGGTACTCCTTTTGTCAGCTGCTGGGATCCAAGCAATGCCAGGACACTGACACTGCTTTTACAATTACCGTTACATGGAGGATTAATATTTTGTTGCTTCTTTTGGCTGCAGTGCACGCCCCAGAATCCTTCCTGGGCTCCTTCTCATCTGCACCACCTGCCACTTTCCCATACTACTCCCTCTGGGCATGCTTGCAGCATCCCTTGTTTATGCAGGGGCTCTATCCCAGTCCTGTCCCATCCATACGGCACATCCCACACCAAGTGGCAGAAATGCCACTGAGCTAAGTGTAAGCATTTCCTTTGTGCAACCAGTGATATTTTTTGTTTTAATCTGGAGGGACCATTCTTATAAAAATGGAAAGAATACAAGTTCAGAAAGCAGCTAGAGATGCAACGTATACATAGCTCTGCTGAGAGCTTAAAGCCTTTCTTTCTCATTTTGGTCTAAAGAGTAATTTGTGTGAAAATTCACACAAATTCTGGACATAGCTGGCTGTTTTATGCTTAATTACTTGCAGCCAGAGTGAAACATCCCAGCAATCTGAGTTTGGTCCAGGCCTTTCTCTGTTTCTGTTTCTTTTTGGTATTTTCCTTTGAAACACCAATTTCATCAAGCTACTTCAGAAGGACTGAGATCTGCCTAGAAAGAGAGCTGATGGGAGGCTGTGGGCTAGAGAGAGTGGCAAACAACAACATAGTAAGAGAGCAGCAGTTGCCTGAAAGTTGAAGAGTAGAACTAGATATCCATTTTCAGTGAAGACTTATGGTCCTTCAAACTATATGAGGAGTTAAAGCCAATGAAAGATTTAAATCCTATAAACTATATACTCCAGCAATTAACTTCTGAGTGCCTGACTTGTAGACTGGATGTAATGCCCAGTGCTAGGTATTTGCAAAGACCAAAATCCAAAAAGCTAGGTGCTGCTTGCAACGTCAAGGGCAATGCTGCAGGGAGGTCCTGTACATTGTCCTGCTTCAGTATTGTTTGCCACAGGGTTATGCAAAGATGGATCTAGCCCCTCCTTTTGGGAAGGCAGGCTCTCACTGCTGTTCTTTCTCATAACAGAATAGGGTTCAGGCATTGTATCAGTATTTTGTTCCATGTAATATTCATGCCAAGGTGAGCATACAAAATGCATATTTGCACTGACAGGCTCTTGCCTGTTCTTTAGCTCTTCCCTTTAGCTCTTCCCTTTCTGCATAGATACAGAGCAGATTCCTGTTTGGATTCCTGTTTGTAACTATCGCAAGAGGAAGACAGGAAAACAAGCATTCTTAGCATCTAGATAATTCCTATAGCAGCAGGTCACTTCTAAGAGTGTGGGTTTGGATTAAATGGCGAGCTGATTAGGAGAAAAAACTTACTAAGAATGACAAGAGATTCATTATCAGTGCTGCACCATCCTAGTGAAGGGTGAGTCAGCACCCATCAGCTGGCTCATGAAGCCCTACAGTGGCTGAGGCTTGGACAACATCCAGAGATACCTCTTCCTGGTAGCTGCAATGAAGCAAGATACTTCTGTCTGAAGGGGATGGTCTGTCTGTGCCAGTGTGTGTGGGGCACAGCTGCCTGGCACAAGCAGACAGCTTGATATGCCTGGCACTGTGGACTTCAAAACATGTTGGATCTGAGTGGCAAATTATGCTGATCTAGAGCTAGGATTTTTTCCTTGTTACTGGAAAGGGTCCGCTTTGGTCTGTGAGACCCAGGGATTAAATTGGGGCCTGAATGTAAGCTGAAGTCTTGCAACAAAAGCAGTGCAGAAGTAGAATTTTTGAAGTTAAAACATTGGTGGCTACTCTCTTAGCAACTTCTTCCTTCTTGTCTAATCTCTTGCCTCTCCCCAGGCCAAAGAACCCTCCATCACCGGAGCGATACTCTGGAGACAGTAATCCTGGTAAATCCCAATGTGGACAGCATTGCATCTGAGGTAAGGGCCAGATGCCAATGCGTTTTCTCCATATCAGCTCTTCTGCCTGTGTTTGACATGGAGGTCATGGTCATCACAATTTCCACCTTCTGGAGTTTGACCACACTGTCAGTCTGCTGCAGTGTGTGGTGAAGCTGCCAGATGTTCTGGTCTTGCCAGGAAGATCTATGCTGTGCTCTATGGCAGACATGAGAGTTTATGGTTCCTTGTGTGCTAACCCTTTGGGAATCAGCTGTTTCCTGGAAAGGTTGGTGTCTTAGAACTATTTAATCTTAAGAATTTCTCAGGAGCTTGTAGAGCTTCCTAGCAAGCAGGATGGAGGGCTTCTGAACCTTAGGCATTCAAGCTAGGTGAGTGTCTAAATGTGCCAACCTCTGACGTGGTGTAGTAATGCTGGATATTTTTCTCTTACCATTGGCCTACTTTCCTCAATGTGAATTAGGAGGCTGTGACACGGAGCTGTGTCAGGTAGGCAGTAGCGGTGTCTTCCCTTTTCAATAACATACTCTCGTATATATAGAAAACTTATGTATAGAAAACTCACTATTTGTGAATAGTGAGTAAATATTGCCAGGAATAAGTTATGCTTCTGAGTGCTGGTGAGGATTACAGATAACTTTTTGACTTCAAATCAAAGTGGTGACAACATTCTATGTCATCATAACAGGTCCGCTCACTGGTGTGTGATTCATCAGCCCACAAACTACTGATCTTCTGTGGTCAGAGCTCAGACCAGGAAGGAGACTTGATCCTGCAGACAGGCACCTTCACTTACCAGAAATTTGCTGAGATACTTTCAGACCCAGAGGTGAGTGTGAGCAGCAAGCTGGGATGTCCCCTTCTGTTCACTGAATGTGTGACAGAGCCTGCAGTGCAACCTGTGTTGCTCCTTCAGGTGGTGGATCCCCAGAGGGACAGCCTTGAAATCCAGCAAAACAATCACACACCATAAATAACTCATGCTACAGCCTTTAGTTAAACTCCCTGGCTTAAGTTTTCCAAGATGGCAGGGATGGGTGATTCCACCTTTAAGTGTTCAGCTTGAAACATCCTTCCAGACCTGCTCTACAGTGTGTAGAGACTCGGAATTTCTTAGCGCAGGTCTCTTAAAATCTCTGTGGGCTGCAACCAAACAACAGTCAACAGAGGCCATCATCACCCTGGTAAAGGTGGGTATTTCTCTTCATGTCACAGTCTGCTCAGCAAGCATAAACTGTTCACAAGGTTCAGAGTATTTATTAGCTGTACGTGTAGCTATATATAGAGAAAGCCAGAGAGAGAGCTTTGGATTCATTGCATAAAGATGACAAGGGGAGGACAAGGGTAGTTATTTAATCAAAGAATCATAGAATCATTCAGGTTGGAAGGGACCTCGAGAAGTCTGTAGTCCAACCTCCTGCCTAGAGCAGGGTCAGCACTGAATTTAGGCAAGGTAGCTCAAGGCTTTATCCATTGGGTTCTTTAAAACCTCATAGAACAACACCTCTGGACCTCTGCTCCAGTACTAATTATCTTAGCTAGCTGTAGTACAGCTTTCCTCAGAGGCTCTAAGCTCTCTTACTATTGAGGATCATTGCCAACACAGATATGCTACTTCAGTTTTTGTCAAGCCCCACTTCCACTGATCACTATGCACAGATGTTTAGAATACCTGCATCAGATTTGAATATATAGTTGCTGCAGGAATGGCTGGGTGGTTAGTTTGACTGTTACTGTAGTTGTACCAGGAAATCTGAAAGTCTTTATTTATTTTTCTCTGTATTTGCTAATAAAGGCTAATTGTCTCCATTTGTTTCTGGTGCCCATTTATTTGGACACTAGCCAATTAAGGGCTGCCTAAGAGAACACAGTGCAAAGGAGCGTACCTACCTCATTCCAGATACTTTTAAGAAGTTTGAGGTACAATACTCCTTTGCTCAGGAAATGTTCTGAATAGCTCTAAGGAACCGTGGAAACCATATCAACGCTAGCTCTATTTTTTACGTATGTAGTATATCTTCAACCTAGTATATGTCAGAGATGGGGCCCTGACTTTTTAAAGTAGGGTCCCAGAAAGAAAATGAATCTGAAGAGAAGAGAAAGTTCCATGGGACTAAAACTGCACTAAGTGCCATATGAGTGTTCACTGGGCAATAAGTGAGGGTCATCAGTCAGATAAGTTTAGGCAATGATGCTTAGCATTCAAAAGGGTGTCTCGGGGTTGGAATTCATAGATCAAGAAGAAACAGCTCCTTTTGTACCCAAGCTAGGGACCTGATATCCCAGGTTAAATAGGGAGAAGTCAGGAAAGAGGACAAGATGGCTTCTGCTTTTGTTTTCTTTCTTGAGGCCTTGTCACACTGCGTTCCCAATAGTCAAGAAGCATAACAGCCCATCAGCATTAAGCATTTCAAGAGAGCAGACATGGTCCCATGCATCTACTTGCAATAGGCTTTTTGAATCTTTTCATCTGTCCTCAGTGCTTCTTGTCAGTAAAGTGCTCATGGAGCCTTCAGTATTTTTGCGTTAACTGGACATGTTTTTAAAAGAGCTGCGTTGGTCTGAGAGCACTGTTTGACCTTGATTTCTCTGTGCCTGTTTCAATAGGTCACCCAGATTCTTAGCAACACTGATTCAGATACCAAGGCCTCCCTTACTGTGTCGTGTTTGGGAGAAGGAGACTGGAGCAACCTTGGACATCCTCAATTTCAGGAAATTATTAATCTGAAACTGAATCCTGATCCAGTTCTGCCAGAAATGGATGGGGTGTCTGAGTTTGCAGAATATGTCTCTGAGACAGTTGATGTGCCATCGCCATTTGATCTCCTAGAGCCGCCCACCTCAGGGGGCTTTTTGAAGCTTTCTAAGCCCTGCTGCTACATATTTCCTGGTGGAAGAGGTGACTCTGCTCTCTTTGCTGTCAATGGGTTTAACATCCTAGTGGATGGTGGCTCTGAGAGGAAATCTTGTTTCTGGAAGCTAGTGAGGCACCTGGATAGGATTGACTCTATTCTCCTGACCCACATCGGTGCAGACAACCTACCTGGTATCAATGGGCTGCTGCAAAGGAAAGTTGCTGAGCAAGAGGAGGAACAATCCCAGGGCTCCACCAACTACAGTGACTGGATGAAGAACCTCATTTCTCCTGAGCTGGGTGTGGTTTTTTTTAATGTTCCTGAAAAACTGAAAATGCCTGAATCGTCCATGAAAGTAAAGCGGAGCATCGAAGAAGCTTGTCTGACGCTGCAGTATCTCAACAGACTTGGCATTAAATCAGAGCCTCTGTACAGGGTGGTGAGCAATACCATTGAACCTATTACACTTTTCCACAAAATGGGAGTAGGTAAGCTGGACATGTATATACTGAATCCTGTCAAGGACAGTAAGGAAATGCAGTTTCTAATGCAGAAGTGGGCTGGCAATAGTAAAGCAAAGACTGGCATAATTCTTGCAAGTGGGAAAGAAGGTGAAATTTCTGTTCCCTATCTCACATCTATCACAGCCCTAGTGGTGTGGCTGCCAGCTAGCCCAACAGAGAAAATTGTAAGGGTTTTGTTTCCTGGAAATGCTCCTCAAAATAAGATACTGGAGGGTCTTGAGAAACTCAAGCACCTGGATTTTCTGAGGTACCCGGTAGCTACTCAGAAAGATATCTCCTCTGGAATGCCTCCACCTGTGCTGAAGCAGACCAAAATTAAACAACGAACTGACAGTAAAGAGAGTCTTAAATCTTCCCCTAAACCATCTGTGACAAAGCAAGCTAAGAAAGAAGAGGCAGCTGAGGAAGGGATTAAGGAGGTAAAACCAGAGGTCATAAAGGATGCTAAAACCGAGAAAAAGGTTAAAGAGCAGGCTGAGAAAGTTCTTGAGAAACCTATAAAACCTGAAAAGATAAAGACAGAATCAAGTGATTCTCTCAAAGCTGAGAAAAGAAAACTAACAAAAGACAAGGTTGGCAAAAAGCATCTCAAAGAGAAAGTATCTAAACTAGAGGAGAAGAAAGACAAAGAAAAGAAAGAGATTAAGAAGGAGAAAAAGGACTTAAAAAAAGATGATGGAAAGAAAGATGAAAAAAAAGACTCAAAGAAAGAAGACAAAAAGAAAGAAACTAAACCAGAGCCAAAAAAAATGTCTAAACCAGACTTAAAACCATTTACTCCAGAAGTAAGAAAAACATTATACAAGGCAAAAGTTCCAGGCCGAATCAAAACTGAGAAGAGCAAAGTCAAACCTGAAAAGGAAGTACCTACTGAGCTGAAGACATCACCAATGCAGAAGACACCTGTACAGATGGAGCCAGGAGTGACTTCCATGGCTGAACAGAGATTAGTCCTGTCTTCGCCAGAAGACCTTACTAAGGACTTTGAGGAACTGAAGCATGAAGAGAAATGGGGCCTGCAGGTGACTCAAGAAAAGGCTGATATTGACATTAGCGATATGGTTATGAGAGCACCTGAAGCAGAAATAAAAGTGTCCCCTGACATGATTGCTCAGAGTCACCTTGAAGCTGAGCTGGTTTTGAAAATGAGCATTTCTGATGAGGGAATAACTACTACTGATATGGAAAAAGAATCAGCAGTAGAGGAAAAGGCAGTTCACCAGCTAGAACTGAGAGCAGGCCAAGTTGAAAAAATAGAGGCTGAAGGAACAGCAATGGGATACTGCAAGGGAAAAGCTGAGCAGGACAAGGAAGTTCAGCTGTTGCCAGACAGACAACATGTACCATCACACACAGACCTAATGGCAAAAGTTATTCAGTCAACAGTGTTCAGAGAGGAAGAAAAGGAGGAAGAGGAGAAAATCTGTTTGGATACAAAACAGAAGGAAGCAGAAACAAAGACTTGTGAAAAGTATATTGAGGGGACAGAGGTGCAGGAGGAGGGTGAGAAGGAAAAGCGAGAGGATGTGATAGAAAAGGCAGAACTGGAAGAAAAGGAAGAACAGTATGTGAAGGCAGAGAAGCCAGAAAAGAATAAAGATTTCTATGAGCTGAATCAGGATGAGAGGGAGGACAAAATATTTACCACTAAAGAAAAGGAAAAAGAATTTAGTGAAGTGGGTGAGAAAAACAAATCACTAGCAAAGGAGGTAACAAAAGAAGAGTCATATCTGAGCAGTCTGCCAGTCCCACCAGGAGCCACAGCAGAACATGTTTCATACATCCAAGATGAAACTATCCCAGGCTACTCAGAAACAGAGCAGACCATTTCTGATGAAGAAATACATGATGAACAGGAAGAGAGAATCCCACACTTGAAATATGATGTCAATGCATACGACATTTCTGTTCCTGACCACCCAGGCTCTTTTGAAGCAATACAAGGAATACAGGCCATGCCTGCTTCTGACCTTGCAGCCAAGGGCTATGCTGGCCAGGAGTCTGAAATCCTAGCATATCCTACAAACATTGTGGCAGCACCCCTAGCCGAGGAAGAACATATATCTTCTGCTACTTCCATTACAGAATGTGATAAGCTTTCGTCTTTTGCAACTTCAGTAGCAGAAGATCAATCTGTTGCATCTATAACAGCACCGCAAACAGAAGAGACTGGCAAAAGCTCTTTACTTCTAGACACGGTAAACAGCATTCCCTCATCACGGACTGAAGCAACCCAAGGTCTGGACTATGTTCCCTCTGCTGGCACAATCTCTCCCACATCTTCCTTAGAGGAAGACAAATGCTTTAAATCTCCACCTCCTGAAGATTTCCATGCGCTTGCAGAAGGAGAGAGAAAACTAGAAGCTCAAAAAAGGGATCTTCATGAAGAGGCAGAAGAAGAAGAGGAAGAAGAAGAAGGGACTCCAAATATTGAAATGCCTGAGAAACTCAAAGGTCATTACAGCGCCCCACTGTTTGCTCACCAAGGACATCCTGACAGTGTTTTAGCCAATGCCCCTGCAGAAGTGACGCAGACTTCAGGTCTGCCATTATCCACTGAAGAAACGACATTTTCCCAGGTTGACTCTGTCTCTGTAGAGGCTGAAGAACGATGCATGAGTCCTGATGACAGTACTGTCAAAATGGCCTCTCCCACCCAGTCTGGCCCCACTAGTGCGGGACATACACCTTTCCACCAGTCTCCAGTAGAGGAAAAGCTAGAAACAGTAGATTCAGAGCTATTTGAAAAACAAACAGATGCTGCTGCCAATAAATTGGAAGGGCAAACTGTTGTGGCAAAAGGAGTCAAGAGTGAAATTGAACCTCTCAGAGAAGATGAGGTGTCTGCAGCTAAAAATAGACATGAAAAGGAAGTGCCTGGCCCTGCACAACACAAGCTGGACTTGGGCAGTGGCATTCCAGTATCTCCTGGGGAGGAGGTGCAGGAAGCACCCGTAGGAAAGGAGGAGCTGCCCTGGCTCTCCTACCACAAACAGGACACAGTAGTGATAGGGGAGGAGGAGGAGCTTTCCACACCGGCACATCCCAGCACAGATGTGTTTTCAGAGCCAGAAAAAGAGCTCGGAACTAAAACCATAATGGAAGGTTTGATGGGATTTTCACAACATTTGTCCGTTCAACAAGTCTCTGCTACAGAAATGTCTCTAGGAAATGTGGACACTCCACAGTCCATAAACCAAAGCAAATCTGAAAGCGATAAATCTTCACAAATTTCCCCAGATGACACCAAATCACTTTCTTTTACAGAAGAAAGTCTTGGTAAAGAAAAATCTCCAGATATTTCTATTAAGGAAACGGCTACTGAAGAAGGGAAAATGCTCTGTTTCACAGAAGACACCTCAGAAGAAAAATCTTCTCATGTTTCCATTAAAGACATTTCTCCAGAAGATACCAAATCCATTTCTCTTACTGAGGAGAGTCCCAGCAAGGAAATCTCTTCAGACATTTTTGTTAAAGGAATTTCTCCAGAAGATATCAACTCCCTTAGTTTCACAGAAGAGATATCTGCTAAAGAAAAAACTATGACTGATTTTACTGACAAATTCCCGTCAGGAGCTGCCAAGTCCATGCTTTTCACAGAGCAGAGCCCAGCTACATGTGAAAAAGCCCTGAAAATTTCTGCTGAAGAGCTCATTCAAGAAGTGTCAAAATCTATTCCTTGCCCAGAAAGTAGCTCACTTAAAGACATATCACCCAGAGTTACTTCAACTGAAGAAATGTCTCCAGATGATAGACGTTTGTTTTCTTTAACAGAAAAGGGCCCATCTAAGGAAAAAACTGCAGGATTGCTCTCTCAGGAAATATCTCAAGATGTGAAGGGCTTACACTTTACAAAAGCTAGCCCAATTCAAGATGAAACATCTTTGTGCATTGCTACTGAAGATGCAAAATCTTCCAGGTTTGAGGAAGCTAAAGAAGAAAAATCTCCAGAAATGGAAGATTTTTATGTGAAAGATTTGAGTTCTGAGAAGAAAGTGTGGTTCCCAGAGGAGGTGGAGGAGATCCCTGTTCAGGGAAGTCGACAGAGGTATAATAAGGAGAGAGAGAGCACTTTCTTGGACGAGATAACAGAATATGAAATGAAATCCCTTCCTAAAATGGGAGAGGAGATTTTGTCTCCTGCAGCGCCTGGCAGTCGTACCTGGGGAAGAGTAGAGAGTGACGCTTGGGGCTCTGCATTTGAGTATCTTCAGGAAGGAAGAGACACAGGAAGAGCAGGGCTGTTCACCAGTGAGGAGGAGGATCTCCGGCATGCTGAAGACAAATCTGTGCTGCTGCAAGCAGAAGCAGAACATTTCAAAATGGAATCATGTGACTACAAAGAAGACACACTGAAGGGTGCCAAACCTCCAGCAGAAATAAATAAAGTGGAAATACTTCCTGCTGACATCACTTTCCCAGAAAAAACAAAAGTGGACAGTCCACCTCTGTCTTCTAAGTATATCTCTGGTGAAGAACATCAGGCCAAAGCATTAGTTGGAGACAAAGAAAGGGAAGAATTGTTACTGACATCTAAACAAGATTTCTCCTACCTAGGTGATGATGAGAATGCTGTCTTGGGTATCTATGTGAAGTCACTAGACCAAGCACTGACAGCATCTCCCCTGTCTATATTGGCTAGCACTCTAGAAAAGGAGACTGACACAAAACTAGAACCAGAGAGGCCTTACAAGACAAATCAGGAGGAAGTCCCAAAGAAGGATACGGAGAAGAAATCAGATGCCATTGTTCCGTATCAGGAAATAAACTCTAAATACAAGCCAGATAGAAAGCAAGAGGATGACTGTAAATCCACCAAGGCTCCTCCTGAGTCTGGAGAAAGCAAAGAGCAGACACTAGCAGCATCTTCTCTGTTGCACTCTGCAAGACCAGCCGAATATGAATATGTAGCATCTTCCCCAGAAGAAAGTGCTGCAGGGTCAGGTCAGAGTGCACGGAGTTCTCCTCTAGAACAAGACTCTCCTCAGAAAAGCAGTGCTGCTGTGGGTCGTGCTGAGGCTGTTGGTTCTGCCAGCCAAGCAGCATATCCTCCAGAATCCTATTCCAGAAGCCCCTCTGAACCTCAGTCCTATGACGAAGAGGTCTGCAGACCCAGGGGTGATGACAGTTACTCAAGATCTGAGCAAGAAGAAAGAGAACCAACTCCCTACCCTGATGAAAGAAGTTTCCAGTATGCTGACATCTATGAGAAGATAATTGTGTCTGGAGCTGGACTCTCTCCCTTCACATCCAAAGGTGCAGACAGCCCAGGTCAAACTGACATGTTGCCAACAACAGCAGCGCTGGTCTCTCAAAAAGATCAATTTTATCATGTCTCTGCTAAGGAAGAAGAGTCCTGTCTTTATACCTCTGCCGAGAAGGAGCTGTCATCTCCAGCGTCCCCTAAAGATAAATCAGGTTCATCCTTTGAGTATGCAGACATCCATGAAAGATACTTGCCCTTGCCCGAAATAGATAAGCCCAGGATACCCAAAGTTCAGGAAAAACTGGTGTCCTCTGCTTTGCCAGAAGAACTGGGCTCTTCTCCACACCCATCATCTCTAAGCACAGCATTTGCTTCTCCTACAGACATGACTGACCCATTTCATCAAGAAAAATCAACTGCGTATATTGATGCTGCTTGTCCAGATGAGAACATCATTTTGACTAGCCAGGAGCAGAGATCTCTGTCCCCAAAAGCCCAAAGCCCACAGCCCAAAGAAACACACTATGAGAAAGCAGGGCAAGGTGAAGAAAGCGTGAGTGATTCAGAATTAGAAAAAGGTGCTAAGGAGAAATCTGAAAAGGACTCTAAACTGCCTGGCCCTGTCAAAGCTGCAGGCACTGTCTATGCACACATCTCAGTAACAGAGAAGTTTCAAGTGCCAGCACCACCTCCCCAAAACAAGCGTCAGGAGTCCATTTCACCCACTTCCACTGCCTCGTCACCTTCTGATCCAGGGTGGAAAGAGGAATATGGAATTAGGAAAACTGCATCAGCCACAGTTGTGGAGACATACGTTGCTGGTTATGGTGACCTGCCAGACACAGGCACAGATAAGCAAGCGTCAGAAATGTATCATTTAAGCCAAGATTCTTTGCAAAAGAGAGAGGATGCTGAAAAATCCACAAAGGAATCACAGTTATGTGTAACAGATTATCCAAGGACAGAGATGGTCTCTGAGCGCTATGAGAAAGCCATGCACTTGAAATCTGTTTCTGAAAAACAGAACCAGGAACACAGAAAAGGTCCAACAGTAGAGGGCAGAGTGATGGATAGCTCTTCTGGATTTGAATGCTCTCTGCTAGGAAAGAGTGAGACATCTAGTGTGTTCACACATCAACAATCCTTATCAAGCCATTTAGGGGACAGATCTCTTACTTTGAAGGTTCCTTGTGCTTTGCTGTCAGACAGGGGGAAGAAAGATGAGTACTTGGAGGTTTCTGAGAAAACTGGCAGTCTCGATTCTTCTTTTACTAAATTGTCACCACTGAGTCCATATGAAGAAGATAAATCGTTCTCTAAAGCTATGGAAAGAGAGTCTGCACCTCAACAGCAGCTGAAAGATGACTCTTCCAGCCTGTCAGAGGAACCTTCATCTGAAGCTACCACTCCTGTGATACCAAGCACAGCAGAAAGTTTCTATTCCCACATGCTTTCTGTATACACAGGTGCAGGAGCAGACCCAGGTACCAGGAGTCTTTGGGATGTGTCTCCACAGATTCCAGATAAGGCTGTGAAAACACATTCAGCTGAAGCCAAAGACTTTGTATTTGCTGAAGAACATGGTTCTGCATTCACTTGTGGCATGGATGACAGCACTCTGCCATGCAGAAATGAGAGCCAGGGTTCACTGCCCACACCATTCTCTGCAGAGAAACAACAGCAAGCCTGTGCAGTCAGTCCAGAGCAGAAGTCATCATTTACAGAACAGCTGATGACACTGACATCTCTCCCTGACATGTTGACAACATTTCCTCCTCGTCAGCATGACGATGAAACCACAGCCAATGGTCCAACAGAAGTGAGCACAAGTCTGCAAGCTTTCCAAAGCACACACCATGCAGCAGAGGCAAAAGATGAAAAAACATATCCTGATTCTGACAGCAGCTTTTCTCCATGCATAGGCAAAGAGGACACAGAAAGGCAGAGCCGTCCTGCCTCTCTGATGTCCCCTAAACACAGTTTCCAGCCCTTTTTCCCAGATGTGCAGAGGAGTGGAAGAAGAGAAGACCATGGAGATGCTTCCCATGAGATGGAGCCATATTTAGGAGGCAGTTCTGACTATGGACAGAAATTTTCCTCATGTGAATACAGGCACAGGAAGGGAGAGCTCTCGCCTTCATTCATCAACCCAAGTCCTCATGAGCTCTCTGAAGACAGTGACCTCTCACAAGAGGAAGGTCATCCATCAGTGCAAGGGCGAGCACCCCACACTGGTAGTAGCCCTGTGCAAAGTGCGACAGTGGAGGAAACCCCTCCAACATCAGTGAGTGATTCTGGAACCTCCCAGTCAGACTCTGATGTCCCACCTGAGACGGAAGAATGTCCGTCCATCACAGCAGATGCCAACATGGACTCGGATGAAGATGCCGATTTCCTCCCGGTGGACAAAGCTGTTGGGAATGCTCATCATGCCAGTACAAGGTCCAGCCATGATCCTCAACCTGTTCCAATGGTAGATCCCCATCCCCATCCTCCTCACCCAGATGTCTGCATGGTAGATCCTGAAATGTTGGCAAACGAGCAAAGCGCAAGCAGAACTGATAAGATTTCCAAAAAGGACATGAAGGAAAAGAACAAAGGTGTGAGGAAGCCTTTGAGCAAACCCAAATCATCGTCTCCTGTCCGAAAAGTAGATGTCAAAGGGAAGCGGTCACCCACTCCTGTGAAACAGCCATCAGACAAATCTCCAAAATCTGCCACTGCCAAAAAAGAAAGAGATGGAGGCGAAAAGCCAAAATCACGCAGTGTGTTGGTGCAGCCTCCTCACACAGAGGATGAGTTGTCCCGGAGTAGTCACAGCAATCCTGGCAAGAGCCTTGTTAATGGCATCAAAACAAACCCTGGTAAGAAAGAGTTCCTTAGGCGTGTGTTTTTCTCCTTATGTATGTTCAACATGGAAAAAAAGCACTGAGTGGAATATAGCAGAACAGTGAGTAAGACTTCCTAGTCAGACACAAAAGGTTATAAGTAGGGAGAGGTGGTATTTAGAGCTGGGTGCTGTTGAAGAGATGTCAGGAAGTGGAGGGACAAAAATGTGTGTATGTTTTAAGAAGTGGTGAAAACCTTTCAGTCTGTGAGTGAGGTAAATGCATTGCACAGGACAGAGATAATGCTCTTATTTTAGAGTAACAGGTGCCTACCATGGTCAGGTATTTCCCTTCCTCTGACATGTTAAGTGGAGCTGGGATGGGGACAGCCTCCATGACTGAGTACCACACGACAGGACAGTGGTCTTTTTGCAGCTCTTTCTGTAAGGACCTGAACAGGCAGTCTGACAGCCTTGAAGACTGTGGTCTTCTCTTGTTCCTAAACAAAAAATACGTGAAAGAGGGAGTCAGCCTCAAGTGTCTGTACAGCCCATGGTCTCCTTTCTAAGTGGTCACACAGAGACCAGTGAGCTACCGGCATCATCCTATTGCATGATATTAGTATTAGATGGTACATTACCACATCAGCCCCAGGTCAGTGCCCACAGTGTCAGGCACTTCACAGATGCAGGGGAAATAGTAATGCTTTGCTCCAGAACACTAATGTTGAGTGCAAGGCAAAAGTCAGCAGGCAGGTAGGGCCAGGGAGCACCAAGGAAGCTGGAACGCCACTGCTGATGTGCTGTGGTCTCGGCAGATGCCCATTGCAAGCGGTGTGGTAAAGTCAGGGCATAGGAGGAGAAGGAACAGGCAGTTCCTCTTGATCAATAGCTGCTGAAGAGAAGGTGACCTGAAGACAGCCTGTGTGCATATTGCAAATATAACATGGGTAAGGGCAGATGATGACACTGACACCAAGGCAGATGAGAGGCTGAGCAGATGATGAAGGTCTGCTTGCTCAGTGTGGTGGTGAGTGACCTGAAGGCAGTGGAGGGCGCAATGAAGTGGTCACACTGCCAGGCCAAGGAAGGCTCTGCAATAGCATAGGGGCTGACCAGGGGCTGAGCCAGCTGATGTCTGCGAATAGCTGAGAGAGAGACATGGTACAGTCAAGCGAGTGCCTGCTATTAGCAGAGTGTCTCAGCAGCATTGCGCAGAAAGGATGGGCAAGATGAAGCGCCTGGATACGTGACCCTGAAGGGAAGCTGTATCTTTGAGGCAAAGACATAAGATGGAGGCTTTGTGCACAGAGCGGTGGTCTGTGTTGCCCAAGTCAGCCTTGGGCTGAGGACTCGCCATAAGACTGGCTGACACAGGCAGAGCTTTTTGTCTGTGTAGCAGATAGGCAGCACAATGAGTTGTCCATGCTGGTAGCTAATGGCTTTATGCTGATAGCAGGAACTAACCAGGGATAGTACATGGAAGGAAAAAGGGAACAGAGGTCTCTGTGATTCCACAGATAACAGGAGGCAGGAGGGAGGGCAGAGTCGTGTGTTCGTGTTCGTGTGTGTGTGTGGGGTGTGTGTGTGTGTGTGTGTGCGCGCGCGTGCGCGCATGCATGCGTGCATGCGTGCACCACTGCGTATAACAGCACTTGTTTGGGTATCTCTAATCTATAACAATGCTGCAGAAGTTAATAATAGGGATTTTTTTAATTCTTTTCTTCAGGAAAGGCTTCAGAGCCTGGAGCTGTCCGGTCCCACCCCAATCACTAGAACTCCCTTTCTCTCCCAAAAGCTGTGACAGCACTGGCCCCAGAAATCCACTCAGTTCACCTCTGCATAGCAGAGCCTGGACAAATCTTTTAACTTAGTCTCTGAGGTAGCAGGAAAAAAACCTTTCAGAATTCCAACTTGTTCAAGGCTCTTTCCAGAAAGGTTTTTAATGATAGCTTCTGCTTTCTTTTTTTTTTTTCCAAAGCTTCCAATAGTCCTAAGAGCGGTTTGTCTGTGCCCATGGGTCCGCCTGTCTATGTCGACTTGGCATACATCCCCAATCACTGCAGTGGAAAGAACACAGATCTGGAGTTCTTCAAGCGGATTCGAGCATCATACTATGTCGTGAGTGGGAATGATGCAGCCAATGGTGAGCCGAGCCGTGCAGTGTTGGACGCACTCCTAGAAGGGAAGTCTCAGTGGGGCGAGAACCTGCAGGTAGGCCATGGAAGTGCCAAGGTACTCCTTGCGTCACAAGTGCTGGGGAGAAGGTGCATGTCAGACACATACCCAAAGGAAGAACACTAAGTGGAACCAAATGGGACTGGGAATGTCCTGCTCTGCAATGCTAGAAGAGTAGCTGTTTGGTGTTTCTGCTCTGATGGGCGTCTCATTTGTACTCGTAAGGAGGGAAGAGGACAACACCCTCAGACTGATGAGAATGGAAGCAGATGTGTTCTCCTTTCCACATCCTTCTGAGGGGGAAAGCAGTTAGAGATCACTCACTCATCTGCTGTAGGATTAGCCTAGCCTCAAGCAAAAACAAGCCCACGCACAGCCTGAATTATCATCGTGGTGCCCCAGGCCCTGCCTGGCATTGTTGCCAGCCTGGCTTGCTAAAACTCTGTCTGATAACAACTTTTTATTAGTGACTTTAAATCAGAGTGTTCTTACACATATTTCCCGCTTAGTCAGGTCTGCAGGAGATCCTGGTGGGCGCTGTTTCTGAAGACAGGTACAAGGAAGTTTGTATCTTTCTTCAGTTGCAGCAGTCTCAGATTTCAAGGACCCTGAGTTGCACTTTGGGCCAGCACTGCATTAGAGAACCTGACATCTGAAAGACATTAAATAGAACACGCAGCACCAAGGGGACAGTGTTCCAAAACTGATAGGAAATTTTAGCCTCAGGTCCTATGGGCATTGTTTATCACTGCAGTTGTTCTCAATCACCCTTGCTGCTTTCTTTCCCCAGGTGACATTGATACCAACACATGATACTGAGGTGACACGAGAATGGTACCAGCAAACCCATGAGAAACAGCAGGAGCTGAACATCATGGTACTGGCAAGCAGCAGCACCGTTGTGATGCAGGATGAATCTTTCCCAGCCTGTAAGATTGAGTTCTAAATCTCCCAGCCACACTTTGCACTCATCCATTGACTCTCCAATCACCGATGCAACATCAGAGATGCCATCTAATCACAGTCCAGTTCTTCTCTGGTTTAGTCCTCTACATGGTTCCCATTTGTCAGGCAATCGGGTACCCATCTAGCTCAGCACTGGATGTCATGAGAGAGGAGTGGGGGAGCTCTGTAATATTCTGGACTGAGTTAAGAGTTTGTGCAAGGGCAGTTGCAGGCCAGGGCACTTTCCCTTTCCCTGCTTTATTCTGCTGCCTGTACAGTTTTTGTAGAATATCTTGGCTGCCTTGCTGCTGTGAGAGCTTGTTCTACTCTCTTCCTGGCTGCCTTGCCATGACTTGTAGCACCCTGAATCTCATCTTTCTGGTGCAGGCTGAAATGCTGCTGCTGCATGAAGATAGCGTTGGGGGGGGAAAGGGGCGAGGGGCAAAGGAAACAAATTTGCAAAGAAAAAGCGGCTAGGAGATGAGGAAAGGCCAAACCCTCCAAATGGTAACAACGCTCCTGAGTAAGGTGACCACAAAGGGCATTTTTTTTCTCTCTTCCACCATGAGCATACAGGTGTTCTGAAAAAAGGGAACCTGTACGCCAAATAGGCAGAGTCCCTGCCTGCCAGCTTCGCAGGTTTCTTTCCTGAGGATTTGGTTGTGGAATCCTGTAACACCTGCTCACCCTTCTGACTGTGGTCAAGGAGTTAGGCTGAAGGACGTGTTGGTTTGAGGGTAGCGGGGGGCTCAGCCAGTTGCTCTTTGCTACAAAGAGCACATTCCTAACCTTCTAACCTGAGCTTTGCACACATACAGTGGCTAATGTACTCCTGCACATCATCAGTGTGACAGTAGGAGGCACAGAGGGGCTGTTGCCCAGTCACACTCAGAGTAACCAAAACGCACAACTACTAAACCCTCTAAAGCAGAAGGGCTGAAACAACCCTGGCCTCTGTTGGCCTGTGATGTACTAGACAACACCCTGTACTTGTAAACCAAAGGCTTTCCCGAGGAGCGTGGTGAGGCAGCTGACGCACTTGCACACCATACTAAGAGATGCTATTTTTCTGGACAGTGTAGCTGATGCGTGCCAGCCCTACAAGCAGCAACAGTCGTCTCCTCCCTGCATGCCAGAGGTCCAGCTTCTTAATCACATTCAACTTTTTTGCTATCCCCAAGCGTGCCTAGGATGTGGGGAATAGAACCTGCTGTGTGAGGAAAGGGGACCCCTTCCCAAAGACATTTAGGGAAAGTAGTTTAGTACATGTGTTTGCTCTTAGTTCCTCCATGCCTGTGGCAGGGACGTGCATACTTTCACTGCCAGCACAGCTGAGCTGCTGGCAAGACTATGCTGTGCAAACATGTAGTTGCAGCTGGCAGGCCCTTGCTCGCGTACCTATTGTGGGCTTGTGTCCCCGCGCGCTCGTCGTCCCAGCAGGAGCATAGCCATGTGCCATGAGTGCACCATTGCTGCGGGAGAGTCACCTAGAGCCTCCTTGGCACAGTTCCAGCTGTGGGCTTCCAGCACCTCTGGGAGAGCAGCTCCCTGAGTGGTAGGGATAGGGCTCAGCTGCTCCACACCTGCAGCACCAGAGAGCCTTTGCCATCTCTCAGAGCACTGCAAGAAGGTCTGGTCACAGGGAGAACTTTTATCATTTAGCAAGACAAAGAGAGTAGCAGTAGGATGTGCACTGGGGAAGGAGACATGAGATAGAAAGCAATGCTGCAAGGCTTGGCATACGACTCAAAGTATTTCCATCTGCTTTGCTACCCCCTGTGTTTGGCACTGAGCCCAGATCTGGCTCCAGAATTAGCATCCCAGGACCCTGTGTTGTGCTTGCCTGGGATGCTTTAGTCTCACTGCTAGTTTTCTGGCAGCTGCCATGAAGGAAATGCTGCCTTAGAAATCCCATTTTCATCCTAGGAGCAGGTTTCTAGGGAAATTGTTTATTATTTTGCATTTAATTTATATATTTATTTTTTGATGTTAAGCTGCATTTTGTGTGAATATTTTAATTTATACATATTAACATGGCACCATGCGCTCTTGGTGTCAGTTCATAGGTTTCTCAGTGCAGATACTCAGATGCTGTGATTAAAAGAACAACAAAAGACCACAGAGAATTGGGCAGAGCATTTGCTGGCAGCGAAAGGGGTCTCTGGTTGAAGCCTGCAAGGCTGTATCTAAAACGAAGCACCTGCAAGACAAAGCCTGAGGATAGCAACCCCTCCCCTAGAAGCAGCCAGCCCTTTTGACACAGTCCTTGTTAGGAGCATGTGAGCTTACTCAGGGATTTATCAAATCCCTGCCTTGTGCTGTATTCATTTTAACCATTGGATCAATGCGTCTGCCAGAAGAATAAACGTCATTCTCTGTAATCCAATGGGGTCACTGTCTACGAATGTTGGGCATGGCAAGCAATTGCAGGCAGTAACAGACTCTCTCCAGTTCTCCCCTGGACGCTGCTCTGGGGGTGTTGCCTTCAGTGCTTTGGGAGATCCTGGCTCACCTGCCGCTGGGACTGGCTGACCAGCAGCTGCAGGGGCAGGATGCCTCACGCTCAGCACCAGGGAGCCAGAGGAACAAATGTTGCATCCTCATTGACCGGAGCCCTGGATCCCTCAGAGTAGCTAGGAAGAAAAGCTAATGCACTAACTTTAGATAGACCCACACATGAATGTTTCTCAGTCTTAAACTTGAAGCAATTCTGACTAAGAAGCAGTGATAGTGAGGCTTTGCAAGGTGCCTGCATCCTCCCAGCAGGAGTGCCATCCCGGGCGTGCGTTCTGCTGGACAGCTGCCCTCCACTCGCTGCGCTCTGCGGCTCTGCTGCTTTGACAGCTTTATCCTACACCAGTTTGCTTCCCTGTCCTGGAGACTCCACACTTTTTTTAGTCTTTTGTAGCAGTCTGTGCTGCCTTCAGCCTCTCTCTCTCTCTCTCTCTCTCTCTCTCTCTCTCTCTCTTCAAAAACTATGGGGAAAAAGACTTGTAAAAATGCCAATTTTGTAAAGGGTCTGATCCCGCTCAGCCCCATAAGTGGCTGCAGGGGCCAGCAGGACCCATCCAGAGCCAGAGGTAACAACACCATAGAGAAAACATTAAACTCTGCTTTTGCTTGTTTCTGCATGTGGGCAACAACGCGTAATCTTCCTGTATGTAATAGGTTAAAAAAAACTATTTTAAACCTATAATTAAAAAAGTGAACGTC
Source organism: Struthio camelus (assembly GCF_040807025.1). Lineage (NCBI taxonomy): Eukaryota > Metazoa > Chordata > Aves > Struthioniformes > Struthionidae > Struthio > Struthio camelus. The sequence continues at coordinate 351,624 of NC_090953.1, forward strand.
TTAACTGTATTGAAATGGCAACCTGTGCTTCTAGCTTCTTTCTATGCTGAATGTTTTGAAACAGAGCCCTGATTCTTTTCTTCAGCATCATGTTTCTATTTCAGTTTAGTTCCTTGACTTCTGTTCTTCTGCCCCTTTCCATGTGAAACACTGTAACTAACAACTGTCAAGGGAGGAGCCCAACACGTTAATAATAAAGCCACATTAATTGTGAACAAGAACACTCTCAGCTGTTTTAAACTCTTCCTTTAAGTGAGTCCACACCGTAGGCAGGGGACATGTAGACACTGCTACCATACCAGCATCCTTCCCTCCTCCCGTGCTGGCCAGCTGCATCACAGCTGATGAGTCCAGGTGAGCCCAGGCTTTTCCACTAATCACACTTTGCTCCACACCTTCACTTGCAGCTGCTAAAACTTCCTGTGGCCCCACTGAAGAGACATCCCTACCCCAGACACCAACCTCTCTCCTCGATCCCAGCGGGGTAATTTACAGTTCCAGCTTCCTCCTCTTCAGAGGAGGTTTCCTGCCGGTTCGCGCACGCCCAAGGGCCCAGGCCTGAACGCGAAGGTGGAGGCTCGGAGCATGGGACAGCCTGTCCTGCAGACACCCCCTGCTGCCTTGCAGCTCCTGAACGCTGCAGCGCTCTGCCAAGAGCCTTGCGCAAGCCAGCCAGGCAACGCACCAGCATCAGGGGCTCAGCTCAGTGCCTGAGGCCACTCGGGCATGGACGGGGCATCACGCACTGCATATCCCTACTGCAATAGAGGACCTTCATATCTCTCCATAGCCTACCTCTGAAGAGGAAGTCAATTTATTTCAGCTCTTTTGCTACTCAGAGGAAAACTAGGACAGCAGTCTCCTGCTCTGCCTGTGCTAGATATCAAGTCAGGAGAGGCTGATGCCCAATCAGCTCTGCTCCTGTCTGAGTGTCCCCAGGAGGCAACACAGTGGCACAGTTGCGCGCAGGGGACAGGGAAAGCAGGCGCTGGTCTAGGATCCTCAGAAGAGCAGCCATAGCAGCCACAACCTAATGTGGCTGTGCAGCATGTTGCAAAGATCCTAGGGCAGCCTGCCAAAGCTGCTACTGACAGGGGAGGGACCACAGACCATTTCCATGAACCAGAAACTATTTCCACGAACCAGAAACTATTTCCACAACCGCTTTCCATCTCAACAGTACGTGGATATGGCTATGCTCCTGCTAACTGAAAAGCTGTGAGCTGAGGGTATACAGAGAAGGGTGGCCTGAACATCTGTTTGGCACCATCCTGCAGAACAGAGCTCCCTGTCGCCTGTTTAGATGGACTGCAGGCTGCAGTGAAGGCATCTACTACAGGCTGTTTTGAAGGAGAAGGAAGGCAAAGTCAGAATCACCATAGCAGAAAATGTAGTAGGTAGAGTGCAGGGACATGGTGCAAGTCCCATAAGTATGTCCTGAGGCAGCAATGCTCCTCCAGCAATGAGCAAGGCAGGACAGTGAAGCTGGAGTCTTTCTAGTGTCTGTGAGACCTGGATACCAGCATCAGTGCTGACCCGCAGGCAGCTGTCTGTAACAGGGAACAGGGAAGTAGATCAGCAAAGGCTCCAGAGCAGGCCTTGGCTTTGCCAGGGCTACAATTCAGTGCCAAACTGGACTTTGCTCAACTCAAACAACAAGAGGCAAATAGCAAGCCCTTCAAGCTCCCGGGCTGATTGTTCCTCTGCAGCCAGCAGACAGAGCAGGCATTAGCTGGGTAGCACTGGGGCAGAGAGTCCGTCTGGACCAAGAGCAGTAGGGGAAAAGGGGGCACACACACAGAGGATAGAAAACAGCTGTCCTCTCCTTGTGAGTTGTGTCCCTCACTTGCTGGGTAGGATGTGGGAAAGTAAGGATTAGTCATTCACGGGAAAACGACATGGCACTGAGTAATCAGAAGAAAGGAAAAACAAAAGGGCAGCTTCCAGTAAGGTAATGATATGGCCCTCACTTAATCAGTTCTTTCAGCATTTGCAAACCGCTCAGCCAGAGGAGTGCCCAAGGCATTAGCAGCACACCTAGTTTGGTCTTGTTTGAACAGTCAGGACTCCCTGGGCCTCACCAAGCCAAAAGCATAATGACTGCATATGCGGTACAATCCCACAACTTCTCCAATTCCAAGGACTCTGCTCATACATGCTGACTGACAGTGAGGAATACATGATCTGACAGAGGAACTGAACTGTCACTTACCACAGCCTACATAAGATACTGCCATGCTCCAACTACTTGATACAGACACAGCTGGTATTTCCTGCCTGCTCGGCCATGAGCCCTTGATACACTTTTCCATACTACTTTTCCATTGCACACGGTAACAAGAATTCAGGAAGGGAGTTTTGCTTACCAGTATCTGCCATGGATGTCACAAGCCTGATCCCAGCTACCCCAACCACTGTAGGCAAAGTTTGTAGCTACATCCAGCCAGAGATACAGGACCATGTAGCAGCCACTTGTGCTGATGGGACAACGATCTGTGCAGCCCAGAAGCGTTTGAAAAGTGTAGCTTAAGCATCAGCATAGATTTGAGGAACCAGAGTTGGTTTTGTCAGGATTTAGCCAAAAACACTAGGTGCTGCCAGGGTATCCAGAAACTACATTACTGTCTTACCCTTGTAATTGTCTGACCCTTCTCTCTGCAGTGCAGAGGGAGCAGAAAGGCAGCTGATTTGCCAGACATTTGTACAAAGTAAACCTGTCCCACAGCAGGTGCTAAGGCCCTACAAGAGCTCCCAGTTTTACTGGGGTAAGTACCCCCCAAGTCCAGGCTTCTGAGCCCACAAGACTCCCGCTTGCATCACCTTTGAAGGAGCAGCGTGCCACTTAGCAGTGACGGCTTGCAGAAGATGCTAGGTCTATTACAGCAACAACTCCTCTCAGGTCCAGGCAAAGCTCCCAGCTCTGTGCATGCCCAGGTAGGCTCCACCCCTTCAGGAGAAGCAGCTCTCCCGCTAGAGCAACAGTAATGACATACACCGACCTTAGGAGGGAGCTGGGAAGGACAGCAGAATCGAGTGCTTGGGCAGTGCCGGAGAGGGGCAGGGAGGATCCAGAGAGCTTCCCTGCCTCTAGCTTTCTTGCAGCCAGCTACTGGAGGGGGCCTCCAAAGTCCAGCAGCCCCCAGTCAGGACAGCTGAAGGTCAGGGCATCTGTTCTTCCAGGTCCTTAATGTAGGGTCACCAATAACAGCCAGAGGGCTTCCTTACAGCATGAAGCAGGCCCTCCTCCTAGATGCCAGCATACATCCTAACAAGAGCAGGCTGGCACAGCCCTGTGGAAAAACGGAGCTAGGTTTCCTCTTGGCACAATGCTACACTCAAGAGAGCTGTAAGACTGCTGCAATTCAAGTGCAAGTAGACATCACCCTACTTAAACTGGCAGCCAGGGATTATCAGGTACGGGGAAGAGGACAGGCCTGGTACACAGGACATGCTTGGCGCTCTTACAAGGTTTGGGTCAAGTGAAAGGAGCCTAACACACTGCCCCAGCATTTTCATTCCACAGCAAACCACCCTGGGATGGGGGAAGCCAGGACTCCTTCCCCCCTTATAACCAGTTCTCCTACAGAGAAGAGAGGTACCCAGCCTTCCTGAGAAAGGTCCCATGCCTGCATACTCACTTTGGTCGTAACTAGTCTCAGCCACAGTTTCTCTTCCAGGATGGCCAACAATGAGCGGTGCTAGTGCTTGCTGTCCTGGGCATTTGCCCGCTCTGGTATGTACACACTGCTGGGCAATTCAGCATCAGAGACAGACACCAGACCCACAGCATAGATTTACTGTGAACACACATCATCACAACACAGCGCAGAGATCTTTGGGCACAGCTTCACAGAAACACAGATCCTAGCTACAGACAAACACACAAATTTGTCCATAAATACAGGAGGCGCAGGAGGCACAGCCCTGGCCTGCATTCAGGATGTGGCAGGGACACCTGTGCCAATCTTGCCCTCAGGCTTGTGCTCACAATTCATTTACATAAATATGCATTAAATATTTTTCAGTTTATATACAATAAAGATTTCTCCTTATTGGTTTCTAATAATCCTGATTTGCTCAAATAGCAGTTTCTTTTAATTTCTGTCACCAAAGGGTTCAGAGCTTTATCCAGACTGACCCCTGGGGACTAGAAAAACCCGTGTGTGTTCTCCCTGCACCCCTCTTGGACCGGATCCCCAAGCTCCTGCCTGCCTGCCCCAGCTCACTTGGAAAACACGCAAGTCCACTCCAAAGAGAGGTTTTCTTGCAAGTGGCAGTCTCAAACCTGATCACCACATTACTGTCCTTCCCACATCCTTCCAGGTTGCCTCTGCTTCTCCTATTCTTCCAGCCAAGGACTCTCCAGACCTGTTTTTGGTGACCAACGGTGGGGATGGAGAGGTGGAGAAAAGGATGAAGAAGCAGAGAGGAGGTTGGTGGTTGTGATGAAACCCAGTTACTTTGGGCCAGGCTGTGAAGGCCAAGAGATTTCCAGGGAGCAATTATCCCCTTCTGCCTCACCACCCCAAAAGCCTTGGCCCTACCAATCCCCGAACTCTGCTGTCCCAGTGAGCACATAGCCCTTGGAACACCCTGCACCAACGCAGCCCCATGTCACTGCTCCATGGAGGTGCTGTGCCAGTACTAAGACTGCATGTGTTGTCGGTTTAACGTGGCAGATGAGGTGTTGTCGCTTGCCAGACAGCAAAGAGCTGGCTTGCGTAGGAGCGGAGCAGACTCTTCAGCACCTCAGAGTCCTGTGGCCTCGGGACATGGCTTGTTCTGTGCTGTGGACAGCCAGCTGCATGAAGTGTTGTGCAGGAAGTTGGGCTGGCTCCAGGCTAGAAGTGCTTGTAGTGTGCTGTCCAGTGAGCCACTAGTTCTGCTGATCCTCCTGGTGCAGTGGCTGCAGCTCCTCCATGCTTGTCTCAGGAGGCAGTGGCTGGTCCTGGCACAGGTGACCAGACTGAAGCTGGCCTGCCAGAGCACTGTACCCCAGTGACTCCTTGCCCACACACTCTGGCTCCAGCACATCTCCCAGCAGCTCCTCCTCACAGAGCACCAAAGTCTCCTCTGACAGCCCTGACTGATCCAGGCCAGCCATTCCCCCTAAACACTCCTCACTCGGCTTCACTCTCTCCCCAGCCGTCCTTATCTCAGACCCTGCACCACACTTTGACCACCCTGTGTTATCTAGATCTAATACTTCCCCAGCTGACTCTTCTTCATTCAGCTCCATAATACTCTTCTCCTTTGGGTCAGAGTTCTCACCTGCCAGCTCCTTCTTGCACAGCTCCAGGACCCTATCTGACTCCTGGCCCTTACTCCAGATCAAGGTCTCTGGGGCACTTGGCTCCCCACTGGGCTGATCCGTGGACAACTCAGATATCCCTAGCTTCAAGTTAAGCACTCCATCTGAGGGCTGTCTCTCCCCTTGCTCAGGAGACAGGCTATTCAGCTGCTCCTCACCTTTTGGGGGGCTGATGGAAAGTTTCTCAGTGAAGCTGAAACGAGTGCAGCTGTCCACAGAGGTTGGGGAGGATGGGCCTGCACTGGAGACAGTACTGGAGGGGCCACTGCTGTCTGCAAAGAGGAAGAAAAATCTTAGACATTTAGCTAATATTCACAGCCCAAAGCCTGAGCAGACCCAAACTGTCCCAGTCCCACAGCTCTCTAAGCAAGCAGGGAGGGTCATCTACGTTCCACGTACCCTGACAGGAGCTTGCAGCTGTTGTTAGGTGTGCTTCTGGCAGCTCAGCTGATCGAAACCCAAGCACAGACACTACATTTACATCCTGACATACATTGCTCTGTTGACATACAGCTAAGAGTGATGCTGCTGGCCTCATAGAGCAAAATGTGAAATGTGATGTAGGATTTCGAGCTGAAAAAGCAGTTCCTTTCATTTCCTCATTATTATGGGACGCCTCAGCTTCAATCTTGCTCCCCTTGGTTTCTGACAGATACAATCCTTAAATGTTGAGCTAGAATTGCCACTAGAAGAAGGGGTGTTACCTCTCTGTTGATGCTTGCTCTTGCCTTATGTTGCACAACAAGCTGGACTAGAGAACCGATCTAGGTTAAATCTAATCCAAAGGCAGAGGATTAAACATGTTTTCAGCCAGATCAGTTCCCTGACCTTACTGCCTACACGAACACACCCTAAGCCTGGCACAAGGAAAGGCACAGCCAGAAGAGTGGGACTGTTCTTTCAGTGGCAACCCAAATTTGTGTTAAGGCACTTGCCGAACAACTGTCTCCTAACCCTCTGCCCTTCAAGTCCCAATCAGATATCTGCAAACAACAGTCATCAGCTCTGCAGAGAATGTGGGAAGTGAGGCTCAGAAGCTATAGAAAGAAGCATAGAAGTGAGGAATCAGAGAACAGGCTGTCCTATATGGAGTTCTGGGTGAGGCACCTACATGGTTGGTAGGGAAGGGAAGGCATTTCCATATGCTGAAACTAAGTTGGCCATGTGTCATAGAGAATCACAGAACTTGAGAAGAAAACAAAGTGCATTTAGTCCCTGCATGTCCTATGCACATAGCAGAGGATGTTTGGAGAGACAACAACCATCCAATAGCAGATGTCCCAGTGATGTACAGTACTATAAAACAATCAGTTTTTGCATTGTTCTCTGGAAGCTCTCTAACAGGGCAGTCAACTACTTTCCCCTTCACCCGTTTCCCCTTTGTCTCCGCCTTTTCCTAATCAGTTTGTCCCTTCAAGGGGAGAGCCTAGAAACCCGGAGCACCAATACCTGCCTTTCACCTTTCAGCACCCTCTACTTCCCCCCCCTCACCATCACGTTCATTTCCGATCAATAAAAGAGCGCACTCACACCAAGGGGGTTTATCCGAACGCTGGCGTAACGGGAAAGAGGATGATGACAGGATTCGCTGAGACATAAAGGGGTCTCCTGGTATCTGGCTGCCAATCATTGAATCAAACAAAGCTTCAAGAAAAAAAGAAAAAAACATAGATCAGTAATATTCACACACAGAAACAAAGGAATGGTCACAACTAGGTCAAAACAGAGACCACATAGCCCAGCAGCCACTAACAGTTGCTCAGGAAAGAGTTCAGGAACAGGGCAAATTTAGAGCCATGCCTGCCCCTCAGTCTGTGGGGATCTGAGACTGGAATTTCCCAAGCTGCAATTTGCATCTATGTCACTGTACTTATCAGTCACAGATAGACAAGACTGATTGCTTGTCTCTCAAATAACTGGCCCAGGATGGTTCTGAGCAGGATCCCATAGCTCGCTCCTGAACTAGAACACCCTGGAATGGGTACCAGAAATTGTACTTATTACCAGTCCTGTCAAGTTGATCTATCCCAATAACACAAAAGAGCAGAACGTCTGCACTGTCTCCTTGCCTTGACTCTATTCTGCCTTACCCAGAGATGAGCCCACCTCATCAGTACCTGCAGTAGACTGGACATGTGATTCGCTGCAACTCCTGCATACAGCTGTCAGGAACTCATTGACCTGTCGCAAAGAGAGGGAGTTGTGCAGGGTCTCCAGGGGATAAATGGTGGGAACCATGGAACAGCCTTCAAAACCTGGAAAGAGACCCAATCAGAAAAATGAATAGAGCAAACAGCAACCTAAACCCGTGCAGGACCATTCACGGCTGAAGGAGCTGGACAGCCTGGGAATCAAACAACAGGCACACTCAGGCCTAAGGTCACCTTTTCTGGGTCGGGAAAATTGCCAATGGGCAATCACATGCAATAACAGACCTGAAAGCAAGCGTGCAGGCTCACGCAAAAGGAGAAGGAGGAGGGAAATATCTAGCAGCAGCTTTTTTCTGCAAAGGCTCTGACCTTTTTGTTAACCTATCTGGTAATTGTGGATAATTCAGCACAGAGCCCCGCAGTTTGCAGAAGCTCCCCTAGGTGAAGTCAGCAGAATTTCCATGAAAAGACTGGCGCTGCTGGTGACTCCAGCCTGGGACACAGGCCACCCTCTCCCCATCAGTGAACTGCAGCACGCTGCTACAAACACAGGGAGTGGCAGAACCTTTCTCTCTCACAGCAGACCTTCCAGTATAAGCCTGACAGACTATCCCCAAAGCAGAGGATGGAGAACAACATGAATCATTTGGCCCCCTAAACAAGACTTCTTTGCCAACAAGCCCAGAATTAGCAGAAACCGATATCTCAGTACTTAATGGACAGAGCTCTTTTGCTCAGAGCAAAGCTGCATCGCAATTCTTCACTAGAAATTCTTTGCTACTCAAGCCAACAGAACGCTACAGCAAAGCACCTTTCTCTTCATCCAAGCTCTTCGGCAATGCCCTGTGGCACCAAGCCAACATGAAACTGTCAGAGGAGAAAGGAAGAGAGAGATGAGTCATTGGACATATGGCAGTAAGGCCTCCTTCTGCTCTGCCTCTTGCATTTAAAGACCTCTAAACTTCTTAAGCCTAGGCTTCCCATTCTGTGACTGCCCAAGCTCCCTCAGTGGATTTTTCTCTCTCCAAAAAACCCTGGAAAGGAATTGGTTTTGTTCGTACAGGTAAGGAAAGTCACTTTGAAATGCAAAAAGTGCAACAGTTCTTGATGCATTGCTGTATCAGGACTGCAGCGCAGCACACTCCCAGGCTAAAATTGATCCCTGAAGCTTGACAGCACCTACTAAGGAGAAGAACTTGAGTTCCTGGATTATCTCCTAAGGGTAGTATTGTTCCAGTCACCTTCAGATTTCAACGGGTAGCCTCTGCTCCAATGCGTTCACCTAACTCAGCTCTGCAACAAGCAAAGAGGGTAAGCCAACAGAAGGTATTTAAAGTGAATCCACATGCAACATGAGGAAACCACAGACCAGAACATCAGTGTGCAGTGCTGCAGGGACATTCACTGCTGTAACAGCTACTGGAGACAGAGAACACTTCAGTCAGTCCAGAAGGGTTACCTGTGCCACAAATAGCCTACAAACATTAATTCAAGACATGAAGATAACAAATCCTTGGCTATGAGGAAGGAATGTAAGCTACAGCAAAACTACCATGCTCCTGCTGTCCCTTGCTGAGAAGTCCCTTGAGCAGAAGGGCTGAATAAACAAGAGTCTGTATTTACTATTTTCACATAGGTATTCCAGGAGACAATCTAAAGCAAAAGGAGGAGAGAAAGAACAGCAGGGTGCAGATGGTTGTGGAGCAGAATATGAGGCTAATGTGATTTCACAGCAGAATCTGGTTTAAGATGGGCCAAAGTTGGCTCAGCTCTCTGGGTCTCCAAAGAAAAAGGGAAGAAGTTTAAATTTCACATTGGGCAAGGCAATGTAGATCCAAGATGCACTAGCAGCAATGACAAGGAGCCGAGTGCGTGGACACTCCTACAGCCAAAAAGAGGAAATCGAAGGTCCAGTGTTAGGAAGCATGACATTGAAAACGCTACTAATGTGAAACAACGCAGCTAGATCTCAAAAGTGCCAAACGTCTGCTAGCACAGCTCTGTTCAGCACTGCGTGCCATAACTGGTCCAAAGCAAGATGAGAAAAAGGCAAGAGTTTCCCTTCTCAAGGTGAAATACTACTATTTTCTAAGCAAGCCCTGGCGTTTGTATACAGCAGCCCACTTCTGTGCACACCACCCTTTGCCTGCTTAGTTGTTACTGAGAGGCCAACGAAGGCAGTTTCTTGCCACCACAGTAGAACCAAGGAAGAAATTACGGCTCTAGACCTAGACCATAATTCTTATTTGCATCACCATAGCAGCCAGAGTCCCCAGTGAAGGATCTAACCACTGCTGCACAACACATGCTTAACAAAGAAATGACATCTTAGGGAAAGAGCAACAGACAAAAAGTGTGAGTGCAAAACATAACAGGAACCCTGTGCTGACAGCTCAGCTATTGCTGATGCTTCCTGAAACTCTTTTCATGGGGCCTGCAGAGCAGGAGTCTCTGATGTGGATAACTGCACAAGAAATTAAACAGAGTCCCATTCATTTTGTACCAAGGAGTCTTAGAGCAGCCCACAGAGGTACAAGTCTAGTTTCTTATTTCATTTGGGTTTGACTACACTAGCTGCATTAAGGATGCAAAGGGCAATATGCTCCCTCTAGAATTAGGCCTGGCCTTCAGGGAAAGGCATGTGGCTGCAGGTAAGCAGATCAGAGTAGCTAAAAATGAATCCCAAACTCTAACTGTTATCTTCTTTGGGCAAGGAGGACAGCGTGGTTATGTCTCCCAAAATTTTATTCAGTGAAATAAAAACAAACCATCTGTTAGAGTCAAGCAAACAAGATCTGGTAACAGAGAAACCGTAAGACCCACAAGACATTAGTCTGCTGAACATGTATTATTCTGGATGTCCTAGGAGACTACAGGTGATGTAAGCAGCAGATGCGTGGGGGGGGGGGTGAGGGGGTGTGTGTGTCTGCTTTGAATCGGTAATGCAGAGTCATCCTGACACAATAGCAGGGAGTAGAGTACTGCGTGAAGAGCCATTCTGCACATGAGAATGTACAGAGGTATAACCCGCCTACAGGATTTACAAAGCCTGCTTCAGCTCTCCCAGGCACCCTGATGCTAAAGCTGAAGGTCTGACCAAATTACAGTCAACTTAACTACATTTTGGTTCTGATTCTTCTCCCCAAAGTTTCATGTTCCTGACATTTGCATATATTGCTGAGCACTGTTGGAGAATCTATTCTGATTCGCCTCAAAGTCTGAAAGTAAATTCATCTACAGTTTTTAGCAGCAGAACTAAAATAAGCAGATTTTACATTGGAGAAAGGGAAGAACAAGGGAGAAAACCCTTGACCTTGAATGCACTAGCATCTTCTTGATTGCTATTATTTTACACAGGAGATGTGCCAGTCTAGAAGAACAAACAACAGTGTAAACCTTCCAGAGGAAATCAATATAATTTAATTCAATGGAAGCATCTAATTTGAATCAAGGTAACACATGAGCTTCCTAAGTTCTATGCATGCCCTAAGGAGATCAGAAAAAAAAAGTTTCCCGTGCAGTATGAGTTGGGAAAGTTATGTTTATATGGATCACATGTCCCCCAGAATGAAATCCGCAGGGGTGTGATTATCTCTCAGAGTTGATAACTCAGTAACTCCTCTAGGAGACAACTGTATTCTTTTACAGGAGGCATGACAAAGGAGCAATCTTCAAGTAGTCCAACAGTCAATTCCTTAGCTTTACTAATACTGATCGGAGGTCCCTCATATGGTAAACTTTTGTACTAGCAGAATGACATAGTTAAAAGAAAGAATGCACTTACTGCTCCAACAGGCTAAGTACAAAGCAGCTACACCGAACAAGAGCAATAACTGAAGCAGCCCCAAGATTAACTACAGTCAGCCAACAGACAAAGATTGAGGCCAAGGAGAACTCAGATGAGAAATAATTTGGTTCAAAACAATCCTTTTTGTGTATCATATTTTTGTCTAAGAGTTCTGAACACCAGCACACACAACTTGACTATCAGAAGTTATCAAGTTACTACCCAGCTCTCCAACTGTGAACTCCATGTTGGAGTGGAGAAGGTGCCCATTCCTTTGTGACAGACATTCTGAAAGCAAAAGGCAGACCAAAGGGACCTGATACCTCCCAAAAAGGTTTGTACACCAATACCATATCAGCTATTTTGGAGTAAAGACAGCACTTATCTAGTCTCGACACAGATTCTGAAGGGTGTGGGAGAAAGCAAGTTCTCCAATACGCGTGGTCAGTCCAGCCTTTGGGAGAGCTCCAACATGCCAACATGTATTTTAATGTGAGCTTACACATGTGTACGTGATATGCACACAAAACAGATTTTTGATGACCAGCCCTCAAAACATCTGAATGGTCAGACTGAAGGTCTATTCTAGTTCAGCACCTCTCTGCCCAAAGTGCCAAAAAGCAGATACGCAGGAAAGAATATTAGTCTAGAGATCATGTATGGTGATTCTTCCCCTAAACACTCCCCCAGACTCCAGTGACTTGCAGCTCAGAGCTGCCCTGAACTTGATGCATCTCTTTCATGAGATTCTTCAGTCTCCCTTTGAACTCAAGTAAGCTTTCAACGTCTCTCATGTGCTGTGGTGAGGAGGTCCCTCAATGTGTGAAAAAAGTCACAGTCTGAACCTGCCTCCTACTTGTTCCATTTGAAATCTCCTATTTCTTGTACTGGAACATTAGATAGATCCCCATTACCCATCTCCAGGCCACTCAGGTTCAGACCACTATCACAGGCATCTTTCCCAGACTGCAGATTTCTACCTCACCCACATCTTCCCAAGTGGTGATGGTAAGCTTAGAGCCCATCATTTTATATACAAATTTGGGGCTGTTTCCCCCTGCCATTTTACATTTACTTACACTGAACGTAACCAGCTGTTTTACTGTCCAGACACTCATAATTACAAGGTCCTTCTCTATTTCTCCACAGCTGACCTTTGCCTTCAGGACCTTGTAATTCATTAACAACATAAACTCACTTCACACTCTTCCTTTTCCAAACAGTGAACATGCTGATGAGCATAGGTTCCCAGACAGATCTCTTCAGGGCTCCAGTGCTGATCTTTCTAACTATGGATAGAAACCACATACTTCTAACTCCTGTCCCAGTCTTTTACTTCATGTTTTCTTTGCATGGACAGAAGTAGGATTGAAAGACAGGAAAGAGAGGATAGGAGTACCCAGTTTTTACATGGAGGGAAGTAAGACTGTCAGCTGCAGAGACTGGAGAAATGTCTGCTAAGAGAACCACCTCAGCAGGAATTCCGAACATGCTAAATAACTGTGGGCTTGAGGTCAGTCAGACTGAGAAAACGGCAAGAACGAACTTCACTTACTGATTGTAGAGAACTGACTTCCACACAGGGAAGCTACTGAAAGCTGCTGTATGTAGCTTACAAGCTTGGCTGCATTAAGATGGGCTCCATAAGCCAGCATCACGCTGCAATACTTGGAATGCCAGTGCCCAAAGTGCTGGATTCATTTCTTCTCTCTCTGAGAGCTCACACAAGAATGGTTGACATCTGCAGCAGGGCAAGCTCAGCTTTGGCTTGGGAGTAGTCCATTTTGTTCCAGTATCACTCCCCTTGAAGTGATTTTGTTCCACTTTTGTATTAGTTGCTAGGAGACCAAGGATTATCCTAATTATATTTGAAAAGCAGTTGCCATCTCCAAGTTCCCTGCTTGACAGAAAGAGCTATATTGAGAAAAAACAGACTGTATAAGAAAAATTCTCTTCTCCAGGCTCTGAAAATGCTTGATCTTGTTTCTTTGCTGGATGAAAAACTAAACTCTTCTGTGTCTATCCCTTCCACCTATGGGTCTGCATGAAAAAGGAGATCCATGCATCACACCACACAGTTCAGCAAGCCACATGCACCAAGCAGGTTTTATGGTGCAAGGTGAACATTAACAGCCAGCCCTAGCTAGCTACCCTTCACAAAAATAAATTTTTCTATTCGTCTTAGAAGCACTGAAACCTCAATGCACCAGACCTCCCACCCATGCCAGAGGCTGAGAAATACCACAGAAACAACAGTGATCTTTAACATCCAGATCCAATACTGAAATCACCTACCTCTTCCCACCACAGACACGACACACTGCAGAAGTCCTAACAGGCAAAACAGATGCCATGCAATGCAGACATACAGAAGCTCAATTTCTACCATAAGTTGCTCTCTCTAGAAACAACACGATCCCACAAGCCACCACTTCCCCTAAATTTCCACAGCAAGATCACCGACACGTGACCAGCTGCGGTGCCTCCTTAAACTTCATTCTTCTCATACTCTTACTATCTACTTTGGTTCCTCCCTTGATAACTACAGGGACACCAAGAAGCACCCTTCGAGGACCTGCAAAGGGTTATCGTGTCAGCAGAGCATCACACAGGTCAGAGCTCATCATTTCAGATGAGGACACACAAAAAAATCTTAAGGGCTTGCCCTGGCTGGAGGAAGGAGGCAACATACAATTGCCAAGGACAGAAAGAGCAGTTACAGCTACACACAGAACACTGACTCCGTGTTGAAAAGCTTCTTTGTATAGCTCCAAAACTGCCTGGTGCAACAGCCCATGCACCTTGCTGCAGGAGCAGCCCAGAGATTTGAGGGATGTGGAGAAGGAAATGCTTTCCTTTCTTAGAAGCAAAGCATACTTTGCATTCTCAAGCAGACAGTGGTCCCTGCTCAGCTACAAGGGCATGGGACCAAGGCAGCTGCAGCGTGCAGTACCGTAAAGACACTCCAAGTCATCCTGCCCTGAGATCAGCCAGCTCCTGAAGAGGCGCAGGTGGTAGGAGCACTGCTGGAGGTGATGGGCTAGAGTAGCATCCAGGGAGATGTTCCGGCTCGTGGCATAGTCGGAAGAAAAACGGCGCAGCAACTGGGTAACGTGGTGGTGCTCAAACGCATCTGGAGGAAAGCGGGCCATAAAAAGTGAGAGGAGAGTGGGAGGTGAAGCTGGGAAATAGAAAAAAATATGAAGATGCAGGGAATAGAGCTGCCAGCACTAGGGCTGCTGGGTAGGAGAAGACCCACCCCACACACTGAAGCCTAGTCCCTCCCTCTTAGTTCTACATACCCCAAATCTTTAGGCAGCAGGCTGGACTCCCATCTTGGTCAGCCTCTGCCAAACACAGCTGCAAACCACGGTCAACCCCACCACAAGCTGAGTCGTGAGACTTTATGTTTGTAAGTGAAAATCTGACAAGCGAATAAATCTTAGGACACATTCCAAGTCCAACACAGTTCAGGTTCAGCTACCTGAGAAAGTCACCTCCAGCCTAACCCTCCTCAAAATGAAACAAGAAATTCAGACCAACAACAATGTTACAGTCCTTCATCCAAATGCAGTCAGTCACTTCAGCACATGGACAAGAACAAACGAGCTGGCACTGCATGCCTGGAGAACGTGAAAGGGCAGCTGGGCGATAGCAGGCTTTGCATGAGAACATAGCGCCTAGAGATTCTGGAAGAAAAAGAGCGGGCACAGAAGCGCTGACTTCCCTTTTCTAGACTGTCAGAGCAGCCCTGTACCGTCTGTTGAGATGTCCTTGGTACTGCACGGCAGACAAGATACTAGTAGGCAGGCCCATCTCTTCCCCCACGTTTAGGGCCTCAAGACTCATGGGACCAGGTCATTATCTACTTGGTCTGACCTCCTGCCTGGTAACTGCTCTGGTTCATCCATAACATCTCACCAAGTAGAGATAGCTCTTTAGAAACAAAACCCAGATTCAGAGATATGAATACATTTTTGCACCCTTAGGTGAGTGGCTCACGTGGCTAAATATTCTTTCTGTTAAAAGCAGTTGCCAAGCCTAGACCAAACATACCTAACTTCAAGCTCACACTTGCTGGACTTTTTCTTAGTTTTATTGATTAACAAACACTTTCAATTAGAAATATTCATTAGGTTCTTAGGAAAAACCTGATGCCTAGTTTCCTTTTATTAGATTTCAGGGGCGGGGAGGGGGTGGGGAGGAGAAATCAGCTGCTTTACAGAGTGGCTTAGGAAAGACCAGTGCTTGGCACAAGCTTTGTTGGCAAAATAGAATGACACACCCTGCTAACACACACCATGGGTGCTCAAACAGTTTTCAGACATACAAAACAAACTGAGCAGCTGATCACTCTGGGAAAAGCAAAACTAAGGAAACACAGAAAACAAGCTCCATTCAGATATTTGAACAATAAAGCCACATTTAGCTGCCCTTTCCCCTTTCCCAAAACTTTGGTCTTTTGTAACAGTATTCTGAATTTCTTCATCTTCCAGGTCACACAGAGCAGAATTTCTTCAGATTTACTAAGCATCAAGATCCCAGAAAGAGCCTTTATCACATAAGACAGAAACATTTAACCTGATCTCTTTCAGCAGTCTGCTTTGGTCCTAACTTGTCTCAACAGCAGAAGCCATGAGGTATGTGTAGGGGTAGTGCTGTGAAACCAACCTTTTGCAAAAGTTCTTCTATATAGGCTTAAATAATAAATACTAGCTCAAGTCATCTGCTACAACAAAGCTAGTTGTCTTTGTAACCTCAGAAGACTCACAGTTCAGGTGTTAGGTTAGTAGCAACATGAAGCAGAGCTTGTGAGTGCACATAAGCACTATCAGACATCCTTCTTTACTGAGCCTTTTCAAAGGTACTTACTAGCATGACAGGAGCAAAGGAGGTTACACCACCCTAGGGAGCACATTGCTGATGCATGTTCCTTCCCCTTTTAGTTCAGGAAGCCAAGAGGGCCCAAGCCAGCTTTTTCCACTGACAGCAGATGAGTGAAAGTTTTGGAGAGATGTCATTCTTAGGGATGACATGTAGGAAAGGGGAGACCACTCCCACCATCCTTAGAGTAATCAAGGGACTACCCTAACAAACAGGATTGCAGATAGGAGGCCATGAAGTTACCAGTACTCCTAAGACCACTGTGCTGAGGAACAGCATGCTTAGAGGGAATGCTGTTAGCATTTCCTTTTCTCCCACTCTAGACTGCGCTCTTCCAGGAGACATGTGTAGCCCCAGGCTATCCTTGTTTCAGTCTTGCAAATCTGCATTGCAGAAACAGACCCTAAGCTGCGGTTGCTCTTGGGATATAGAGCAGATGCCCACCCCCATACCTCAAGTCCAGTGAAATTCTTCCCCCCTCCAAGGGAGCATGAGGGAACGCTTTAATGTCAGCAATGGAATTAAAGGCTGCTTTAGGAGCCATTTACAGAGCTACTGCTCTTTCTTTTTCACCTGGGACACAAATGCCTCTGGGGAAACAGTGTGGCAGATATCCCACAGACAGCACAGGCCCCGCTGAGCGGTAACAGAGGATGAGTGAACAAGTTAGTCACAATGAGACAAGGGGAAAGGGAAACACGTTTGGATACCAGATACACAAACGCGCAAAAAAACAAAACAAAACAACCCACAAGAAGGCTGAAAGGAGGAGGATATGTGCAGAAGGGAGAACTGAATGTGAGCATGGGGTTAGAAGTGCGAGGGAACGTCAAATCAAGGAAGCAAACGTACCATTAGTCGGATGCTTTGCAAACGACACAGAAAATCGTTTTACGGCTGGCATAGACAAGAGCTCTGAGGAAATAAAAACAGATCATCTCAGTTAACAGCCTGTTTCTAAGGATGCCCTAAGCTTCACATGCTAGCAGCTAGCCTTTGAAGTTCACCCTCTACTTGACCCATGTAACACATACTCTCATTGGCACTGCCACAGCAGCCCTCACACTTTGTCTCCATGTTTGACTGAACCTCTTAGGCTCTTCACACTCCTGCCTGCTCCCCACTTTCATTACGTTTCCTACCATTGACTCCCTCGACGCTGCAAAAACGCTCAGACATACTCCCTCAGTCACAGACAATAAATACATCCTACCCTCCCAGCACACTTGCAGTAACCCAGATGTGCTCGGCCCCCAGGCTCAGTCCAGTGAAAGATGCGATTAGGCCATAATTACAGCCATGAGAACAGAAGGCCGAGCAAGCAACAGCACCATATGAATATAGTTTTTGGGAATTCACCTCTAAGGAAAACCAAGACAGTTTTGTACAGAGGACTTGAAGGTCCCCAGGACAAGTAAGTGCAGCTCAAAACAGCCTCTTAATGTAAGTTAAACAGAGCTATTTATGAATTAAAAAGCTAAATCAGCTAACTGATTTGGGAACAAACAGAAGACCCATGAAGACATATCTCTACCTTCCTGTTGCTCAATGCATTTAAATATAGCAAAGGTTTTGGAATACATCCTCAGGCTTGTCTTGGCCATGGTCCAGGCCAAGCTCTCCAGAACAGACTCTAGGTATCTGATGGAGCACAAACAGATGAGTTTTAAAAGACAGGGATTAGTCTCTCTATGCTAGAAAAAGTCAAAAACTTCAGTTTATTCCCACTCTGGAAACTCCTCAGCTATCATGGGAAAGAATGGCCTAGATCAGACTCTCTGCATGCAGGACTTGGTGTGAGAACCCAGTCAATTACACCTTTTGCTGCTACTTAGGAACAAAGGATGTTTTCATTTCTCCTTCATAGTTTTCATGCATCCATTTTACCTAGTAAATAAAAGCTGCATGGCTATTCCTGTACACCAAGAATAAATGTTACATGCAATTTATACTGTCACCCCCTCATTGTGCTTCTGTAGCTACATCCAATAAAACCCCACTGTCTGGCCTCAATAACGTATTTAAACCAAGGCTCAAAGCTGCTGCAATTACCCTTGCCAGGATAATAGCCCTAAACATTGATTTTCTCTGTTTAAACTCAATAAATATAGCATAGCAATCTTCCATACATATGCATCCTCCAAGAAGCGTTTGAGTCATCACCTTGCAGTCAGTCAACTGGTAGTAACCATCTCCATTCCACCCTGAATCTCCCTCTTGCCTTTATCAGAGTGTCAATTTAGATGGTGCTGAGATACAGGTTACTGGGTAGACAAACCAACTTCAATGAAGCATCAGCAGTAGCAGTCTCACCCCAAGTTGAGACACAACTCACCACTGAAGCGTTCCTTAGCCCTCTTCCAGCCCTAAGTAAAAAAACTTAAGGTAATTTAACTTCACTGAGCAAACAGTTGACGAAGTGCTGTAAGCCATGCACCACACCTTGAAGTAACGCAGCCATGAAAAAAGGCCAAAGAATTCATGTGAAAACATGCTCCAGAATCTGAGGGTTTTTAAACATTATTAGCCTGGCGGCTATGAAAAAGGCCTCGATACAGATGTACTCCGAGAGAGTGAAGTCTGCTGGAGCTGCAGCGTCACTGCTTTCAACTCTAATGACTTTTGGCCTAATTGCCAATGCTCATCATTTGCTGCTAGTTTAAGCAGGAATGCTCAGATCAACTGCTTATTTCATATTCAAACTACCTTCCCCAGAAACCAAATGCTCCTCTGCCTCCTACTCGTTCTCCCAAGCCTCCAGCTTCTTCCTCATAATTGCTATGACTGCAGCAAGGCACTGGTAGCAAAGCGTGCAGCTGCACACTGAGAAACATGAAAAACTAAGTGTAATACCAAGATGAATAATTCCAGGTTATGTTAGTCACACATTAATTAAGTCTACCTTTCAAGTACTTGAGGCTAAAGCTGTGTCACAGCATGCAGAGACCTTGTCACAGAATTTAGGCTAAACCAGCAGGACTCTGCTCCAGACCTTGACTACAAGTAGCCAGTTGTAGGCAGACTCCTACTACACTGCCTACACAGACAGGTGGCACAACACCAGGACTGAGCAGAATCAGTTCTGTTCCCAGCCGAGTGCCATCTAGCTAGCCATCTCTGACAGTTTTCCTTGAGAATTAGTGCTGCCTTTGGATTCAGACTGCTTGCAGAATTGTGGAAGAAAAGCAGCCAGAGCACTAGCTGGTCTTTTGAGTACCTCTCCTGGTATTCACACCCCCATCTCATGCCAAACACCATGAGCTGATTCCAGGACCTGCGAGTAGCCAGCACTTGCTGTCTTGAGCAGCTCAGAACTGGTACAGCAGGGTTTTAAATCTTCCAGTTCACCTGCCCCTCTATCACTCACAGCCTGTTGCATGCTAGAGTTCCCTGAAGAGGTGAGAAGCAACACAATTTTCTCTCTTACACAGGGAAGAATAATAGTCTAAATAGAAGGGTATTTAGTGAAGTCTCAACAGGTCTGAGAATTGAATAGCGTCTTTCCACCCTGATTTGCTAGGCCATTTTCCTTGCCTCAAAACTGGAAAGAAATCCAAAGGAACCAACCCTGTTTCCCTCAAAGGCCACAAACTACTACCCTAATCATCCCCCACCTTGTAATGCAATAGTGAAGGTGCTCCTTATGATCCAAGAAATAAAGGCACTCGGACTCCATAAGGTATTAATTAGATACCGTTCATTAGAAGAGCTAACACAAGAAGGAAAAAAGACGACAGATCATCTCACATCTCTTCAGATGCTGGGAACCCGCATTGTGCAGCATCAAATAAGCCTCTCCATGGACAGAGTCTGTACAGCATGCCATGCCCCGACTGGATGTCCATCCAGTGCTGCACAGCTCATCTGAAGGAACATAAGATTATCTATCCTCTTTTTTCCTTCTTGTGTTAGCTCCAGGAAATAGTATTTTAATCAATACCTTATGGAGTCTGAGCGCCTTTCCTTCTGGGATAATAAGGAACACTTACTCTGGTGCATTACACTCCAACTCCTCCAGAACACCTCAGTCTTTTCTATGCTCTATGCTCCAACTTCTTTGAGGATAGGGATGGACTCTCTGCTTCTCAAAGCGTACCACACTAAGGCTGACTACTGATCAGTCCTCAGCTGGTAATACCCCTTCACTCATGAGCATGGGGCAACATTTATACTAATAATCAAAGTACATTTTACCAGACTGTCTTGATGAAATTTAAAGCCGTTTCTGCAGAACTAGTCACAGCAACTAGACCTTACAGTCCTTTTGCCGTACTTCCTCCAAGCATCCCATTTATGTCAAGCATGTCAGGCATATATACTTGCTTTCTGGCAACTATCTCGGACTCTTCTACAGCAGTGCCCAGCCTTACCTAGTACTTAAATAACCCCTGCCAAGCATATCATTCTGCCAATGGTGCTGCCTCATCTCCTCTAGGGTGGGAATTACTGTCTCCACAAAAGCTTAGTTCAGCATCTGCAAAATCACCAAGATAAGCAAGATGATTCCATGTGCTGGATTTCTGTACCAGGACAAACCTATGGAACATCTAGAATAACGATTCCTCCTGCACAACAGCAAGTATTATTAAAATATCAGAGCAAAATCAGACACCAGCAATACCATGCATCAGTATAGAACTCCTCACGCAGTGTCAGCTCCTGTCTTGTCCTAGCGAGGATCTGATTGATGCAAAAGGATAATGATTTCTTGGGACATGATAAAATGCATCACCATAAATCTGATGAACATACACATTAAATTATATTACTCCTCTTTGCAGTCTAAGTCTTTGCCTCAGTAGCATCTTGAAGCACCAGAGTCCACAAATTAACCATCTGCTGCAGAGAGAACACACATACCGTCTTTGTATGTCAGGCTGCTGGCAAACTTTTTGCCATGGCTGCGGGCGTAGTCCTGGAGGTTGGGGGCACTGGAGGAGCCTCCCAGCACAGTGGTGCTGAACAGCCCGGTGCATTGTGACCCTGGAAAGGCATGGAAGGTGTTAGTATTACATCTCCACTGCATGCAACTACAGAAAAGCGGGGTTAGTGGGAGAACAAGGAAAAAACTGCCCACTTTGGAGACAGTCTCAGGAAGAAAATGATGCCAGGGGAGCACGGGGAGGCAGTATTCCCTACTTTAAATTCAGTAGAGCCAAATGCACAACAGGTAGCCCAACAGTCAGCACTGGAAAAGCTCCTAACACCTTTGGGGGGTTTATTTCACTTGGCTTTCCCATCCTGACATAGGAGAAATGTCTTGATGTCCTCTGGTCAGCACACCTGACACATTCACATCAGAAATGCCAAAAACGCTCAATCACTGATATGCAAATTGCAGGACATCATTACTCTGCTCTCCTGTCCTTTCTCTTTGAAAAGCTCCTTCTTCTGTAGGATGCTGGAAAGGAAAAATGGCTGCCTGTCTCCAATAAATTTCAGTGTTGAATCTGTTCATCAGCAAATGGGGATCAATTACTGTGTCAAGCACTAAAGAAAGGAATGTGACCCGAGGGCTTTCTTTCACAAGCTGCCGCCCAATTTCACATCCACTTGTTCCTGCCTTTCTATTCCAGGGTAGGTCCAAGTGTTCTGTGAACTATCTACTTATAAAAACCAGATGCACATACAGCATGGAGCTTGCTCTACGGCAAGGAATACGGCATGCAAGATAGTACCACTCAAGCACAAGAGAGCAACCTAGAACTGGTCACTTTAGCAAGTGCTCGTCTTCACTTTTCTCAGACACAGCAATCCTTAGAGTGACTTGAATATTGATATGTGATATTGAGAGGAACTGCTGGGCATTTGGAACAGAACCCTTTCAACTGAGGAAAGCAATTATGAGCAAGACAAAACTATTGATTGGCTATAAACTCCATTTAGATTGTCTGATATTACATTCTGTACTGAGAATATGAACTGCTAAAAACAACGTACTTCCTACATTTCAAAAGGCTTCCAGGAACAAGCAGGCTGATTTTGCTCCACCTTGTCTATCCAGGCAAAAAACTGACATAGTGCCTATTTGTATTTAACTAGAATAGTGAAACTGCTACCACTGTTAAAAAGAGCCTACCTACCACTGTTAAAAAGAGCCTACCTACCACTGTTAAAAAGAGCCTACCTATATTGCAAGTATCTCTGGATTCTAAAATACACCATCACAGCATGATTCAGTTTGGAAAGGACTTCTGGAGGTCTCTTTCCCAACCCTCTCCCCCCTCCCCTCCCCTCCCCTCCCCCCCCCCATGCTCAGGGCAGGGCCAACTTAGATGAGATTGCTCAGGACTTTGTCCAGTCAAGTTTTGACTATCTCCAAGAATGGAGACTTCACAATTTCTCTGGGCCCCTGTTCCAACATTCAGCTACGGTCAAGGTGAAAATTTTTTTCCTTCTAGCTAACCGGAATTTCCCATGCTGCAACTGTTGCTTCTCATCCTATCACTGTGTACCTTTGAGAAGAGTCTGTTTCTGTCATTAAGACCTACACCCCCTATTCAGCTTCTGTTCTTAAAATTGAACAAACCCTGTTCTCTCAGTCATGTGCTCCAGCCTCCTACCCACCTCTCCCATTGCCCTTCACGGGGTTTATGCCCATGTGAACACATCTTTCTTGTCCTAGGGAGCCCAAGACAGGATAACAGTACTCCAGATGCATTCTCACGAATGCTGAATAGAGGGGAAGAATCACTTCCCTTGACCTGCTAGCTGCACTCTTGCTAATCCAGCAAAGTATGCTGTTGGCCGCCTTTGGTATAAGGACACACTGCTGACTCATGCTCATTTGTTGTTTTATCAGGACCCCCAGTTCCTTTTCTACAAAGATGATTTTTAGATAGATCCTCTTTGGAGAAAAACCACAGATCCTGAGCTTTAAGTTATACACGTGCAAGCCCAGCTTAAGCTGATGGTACCTGTTTCTTGGAACAATGGAGAGCAGCTCAAAGAACTGTTTCATATATACTGAACTTAAGCTACACCACCACTGTAAACACTGCTGGTAGCTTTTTACAGGATAGACTAGCATGTACGTCCTCTTAGACAAAGAGGCAAAGAAATTTTGCCTGCAGGGTGACTGATACACAAGTCTTAGAAACTTTCCTACCAATGCCTTAAAGCAAAGCTCACTACAGTCTCAGGATGAACTGGAATCTCTTAGAATGCAAATAAAACTGTCAATCAGCATCCAGCATGACACCCATAATCACCTTTCCATGGTTTAAACAAAAAAAATCAAAAAAACTCATTTACTGGCAGACAAACAACAGAACAGAAGATTTTCATTCACTTGCTATCTTGAGCAATTTTGTGCCATTAACCATTAAGATAAGGACACCCCAGTGTTTCTGTTCTCCTACACTAGACAGAGGCATTTTGTTAATGCCCTCAAACCTGAGGAGACTTTACAGGCATGATTCTATGGCAATTGCCTAGTATGAACTCTCCTAGGAGATCGTGGTAGCCAAAGTAAACAAACTGACATACATCCTAAAAAACATAACAGCATATTAGCCATTCGGATTTTAAAAATTAGCAACATTTGATAGAAATAAAAATGTGCACTGAATATTTTTTCCTATATTCAATTCTTAGAGATTTAAAAATAAGCATCCCTTATTTCCCTACAGGAAAGGGAGTCTTGCACAAAGCTGTCTTCCCCATTGGCAACACACCACCTCTGTTGCTCCAAAAGAAAGGAGGGATTCTACTCCCCCTTTTGAAGTGCTCTTGGAGGCAAAGAAAGACTTTGAAACATTCCTTGGCTTCTTAAGCCAGATGCACACACACTATTCCAGATAATCCAAAAGGATTCACTGGCTCCTGCCCAGAAAAACGTGCCATACTCCAAAGCATTGCTTTACACAGCCAAAGCAAGCTGCAGCAATCCCCTCTTCCAAACAGGCATATCAAGGCATTTTTTTAAACTGACACAAAGACAATTCTGGCAGGCATAGTGACAGTGCTATAATAGGAGCTCTGCCCTGCTAGCCTTTCCTTTAAGCCTAAGCATAGGAAGTCATACCCGAACCATTCCCCCACAGCCAGACCCTGACAAGGTCAGGTAGCAGGAGAGGAGGCTCAGCTTCAGAAAAGCTCAGAAACAGCAGGTAGCAGCTGAACGATCCCCCTTGTAACACAGCTGTGAGGCAAGCAGCCTAAGTTCAAGCTCCTGTGAGTTCCTTATTCTTCCTTAGATTTCCGCAAAACAAGCAGGAAAGGCATCAGGAAGGAAGAGCTTGACTTTTATAGGTAAAGATGCATCATTCTTTCCAATAGTTCTCAGGCTGAGAGAAATTCACAGAAACACAGGCATGTTAATGACCAGCGATTGCGCAAGCAGGTGTTGCAACACAGGTCTCTCCTGTTTAATCCTTCTGTGCCTGCAGCTGCAAGAATCTGTAGAGGAGGTGAACAACGACTGCACTGAGCATCCAGCTAGAGGTCACAGATCAGCTGTCTCTCCCCCTACTTAAAGGGTTGCCTCTGCATATCTTAACTGTTGGGAGAGTGATCAGCAAAGGCCTCCTAGCAGGGCAAGTCAGGTAAAAAAACCTGAAAGTAAACCTACTAGGATCACATTTCAGATTTTGCTGTCAAGGAAAAGTAATATTGTACAAGGGTCCAGTACAGTAGCAGTCTTGTCCATCTCCAAGAGAGAGGTTTATCAGAAGCACAGAGAGGCTGCAACATCTCGGCCTCCCAAAGCAGATGCCTTCTGGTACTCAGACATCCAGTCAGAATAGTCTGCATGCAGTGTTTGACGCATCCAGTCATTCTCTGAGTAGATGCACTTTGACTGTGTGCCACCTCAGAAATTCTGATATATTGATTCACATGGATTCACAGAATAACCACAAGTTTCTTCAAGCCTAAGCAAGGCAGTTTATAACAGCTTCCTTAATCCTGCAAGTGGTCTGGGGAAGGCAGAAATAAGTAGACAGACCATTTGAAATAGCACATTCAAAAACCACTATGGCAAATGCATCAGCCATTACTTCTTAGATTTTAACAACTAGCTGGAGACATAGCTGCCAGACTCCAGGGACATTTACCTGACCATTCCAAATAAGAACCCATTAACTTGGTAAAAATTAGCTTCCAAAGCAGCAGCTCATTCACAAGTGACAAAGAAAGGATCGGGCCTTTCAGGAATCCCTTGACTGCAGGATGTCCAAATAACAAAGGATAAAAAACTGATGAGTCAGAACTGCTGCCAGGAAATTTATGGCCATAGCTTGAAGCTAAAATGCAAAAATAGTCTAAAAATAAAAAAGTGGGTGTAACTTTCACATTTCCACCTCCTGGTGCTTACTAGTCATCTGCAAAGTCTGGTTCTCAGCTGTCTTTGGACCCCACCACACAAAAGATAGCTGTTCAGTTTCCGAATCAATCTAGCTTTTACACAAAGTTTTTGGGAAGAATTCCATTATTAAGCCACAGTTTAGGTTAGGATGGCAGAGAGTAGTACTCTCAAGGGTGGGTAGAAAACACTAAGTGCCCCAAAATATTCTCTTCTGCTGGCCACCATACAAAGAATGGCTAACCAGGGAATTCTAGCTCAATTAGACCAACCAGTCAAACACTGATGCAGATGACAGATCTGTTCCATACGAGGGCTCTTTATGAATCAAAGGTAGAAATATTATAACCTTATATAAAGAGTAGCTTTGCATATAAAATACTGTTCTGTGGAACAGAAAGCATGCTAGTTCTCTTGTAAAATCCTCTCTCCCTGCTAAGTTTAGAAATAATGTAACAAATAATTATGTCATGGAACCAGAAAGCCAATCTGCAAGTATGCAGCTTGCTCTGTTGCTCCCACACTATAAAGGATGGCACGTGCATCTACTGTTGCTAGAAGCTGAAAGGAAAAGATTGCACACAAAAGGAATTACAATAATTACGAGAGTGCAGCTAACAGAGACAGCGAAGAGAAGCAGCAGTTTGCACAGCAGTTCAGGCTGAACAGCACAAAGAAGGGACCAGCAACTCTGCTCAGATCAGCACACGCATCCTCAGCTATGGTGGTGATGGTATGGCACAGTCCCCAGCAGCCACTGGAGCAACTGTCCCTGCAATGTCAGAGGCTTTGACCCTGACAGAGCTACAGTCGGAAGATGAAGTTCTGTAAGTGTTAGGCTGCAGGGAATGCCTGGGGCCTCTTGCTGAGGCAGGGGCAAACGTTCTCCTAGCCTGCAGGAGGTGTGCCGTTGTTGAAGAGCTTCACCAAGTGAAGGAGCTGTGGGAGGCCAGCAGACTGTGCAGCATCAGAGAAGATGAGAAAGAGACTGACTCCATCTTCTCTGAAACCTGCAGTTTCAAGAGCCCAAACCTCCAACTGCGACGCAGGGGCATGTAGAATCTGTGCCTATCCGTTTGGAAAGTGGAAATTTCAATGATGGCAAAGGCTGGGAGAGCTTTACTTCTGGCACCGGGGGGAGAGGGGCTCCTGCTCCATTGGAAGATTTGCAGTTTGGAAAAGGTTCACTACCCTTGCAGCTGATGAGCAGCTGGGGAGCATGATCAAATGGAGCATCTGCACCAGCTGAGCCTCAGCCACACAGGAGCACCTGAAGGAAGCAGCGAGTATCGGCAGTGGGAGACTCCCTGCTGCAGGGGATGGAGGCCCCCGCTTGCCGACCTGAGCTGTCATGCAGGGAGTTTTGCTGCTTACCGGGAGCTTGCATATGGGACACTACGGAGAGGCTGCCGAGGCTAGTCCAGCCCTTGGGACTATTAACCCCTGCTGCTCTTTCACGTGGACACCAACGACCAACTACCAACACCGACTACCAAGGGAGACCTGGAAAGTATCAAGTATGACTAACTGGCTCTGAAGGCAATGGTAAAGGGCAAGGGGGCACAGACAGCGTTTCCTTGATGCTGTAAGGGAGAAGGGCTTGAGGAGGACTGGACAGATCCTGCGGGACAACAGTTGGTTGTACAGCTGGTGTCAGCAACAGAGTTTTGGTTTCTGTGAGCATGAGACCCTTCGAGGATTGATGACTGCTTGGAAGAGATGGGTTCCACTTGATCAAGGGTGGCAAAAGTATCTTTGCCAACTGGCTGACCAACCTGGCAAGAAAAGCTATAAACTAGGAACAATGGGGAAGGGAGAGAATGACCAACAATCAAGTGAGGAAGCGGTGGGTAGGGTTGGCAAACAAAGGGTCTGAGGTGATGTGAACTGAAGGAACATCGTAATCAACAACACAGGGCTGTAGTGGAATCACCCAAAGTGTATGCACGTAAATAAGAAAGTGCTTATGGGATAGCAATATGGGAAAAGCTCTCATGCACTTGCTGGGAAATCAGCACACTTGGGTGCTTCTCTGAAGTACCTGTATACTAATGCAAGCAGCATGGGGAACAAATAAGAGGAATTAGAAGTCTGTATGCAATTACAGGGCTGTGATCTCACTGGGATCATGGACACATGGTGGGATAGTTCACATGACTAGAGTGCTGCTATGGGTGGATGCAGGCTCCTCAGGAAGGATGGGCCAGGGTGGTGGGGAGGGAAGTAGCCCTTTATGCAAGGGAGCATTTGAAATGCATAGAGCTCTGCCTGGGGACAGGTAATAAGCCAGTTGAAAGCTTATGGGTCAGGACTAGCAGGCAGACTAACATGGGTGATGTAGTGGGTGATTGCTATAGACTGCCTGATCGGGAAGAAGTAGATGAAGCCTTCTTCAGATAACTGGAAGCCTCATGTTTGCAGGCTCTGGTTCTAATGTGGGACTTTAACCACCCTGATATCTGCTGGAGGGACAACACAGCAGGGCACAAGCAATCCAGGAGGTTTCTGGAGTGCACTGATGGCAACTTTCTAACGCAGGTGATCGAGGAGCCACTCTACTAGACCCCGTTGCTTACAAACAAGGGAGGACTAGTTGAAGACAAGAGAGTCAGGGGCAGTCTTGGCTGCACTGACCATGAGACAGGGGATTTCAGGATCCTGTGAGGAAGGGGCAGAGCAAAAAGAAGATCACACCCTGGACTTCAGGAGAGCAGGCTTTGGCCTCTTCAGGAATCTGCTTGGAAGAGTCCCATGGCATACAGTCCTGGAGAGAAGAGGAGCCCAAGAGAGCTGGCTGATATTCATGGATACCCTTCTCCAAGCTCAAGTATGGTCTGTCCTGACAAGCCAGAAATCAAGCAAAGACTGCAGGAGGGCTGCATAGACAAACAAGGAGCTCCTGACTAAACCAGAAGGAAGTGTGTATAAGAAGGGGAAGCAGGGACAGGAGACCCAGGATGAATATACAGACACTGTCTGAGCATGCATGGATGGGATCAGGAAAGCCAAATCCCATCTGGAATTGAACTGGTGTGGGTCATGAAGGGAAACAAGGCAGGCTCTGACAAGAGCATAAACAGCAAAAGGAAGGTTGGCGAAAATGTGGGCTCACTGCTAAATGGGACATGGGCCCGGGTGACAAAGGAGACTGAAAAGTCTGAGATACTGAATGCTGCCTTCTTCAGCTCAGTCTTTACTGATAGGACCAGCCTTCAAGGAAACCCAGAGCCCTGAGACCAGAGAGAAAGTCTGGAGCAAGGAAGACTTATCCTAAATGGAAAAGGATCAGGTTAGGGATACTTAAGCAAGTTGCACATGAACAAGTCCATGGGACCTGACAGGATGAATCCACGAGCGCTGAGAGAGCTAGCCAATATCATTGCGAGACCACTCTCAATCTTCTTTAAAAGGTCACGGCAATTGGGAGCAGTTGCCACAAAGATAATTAAGGGATTGAAGGATCTGTCATACAATGAGAGGCTGAGAGAGCTAGGACTGCTTAGCCTGGAGAAGAGGAGGTTTGCAGGGGGTGAGCTTATCAATGTTTACAAATATCTGATGGATGGGCATAACGAAGATGGAATCAGACTCTTTTCAGTGGTGCCCAGTGACAGGGCAAGAGGCAATGGCACAAACTGAAAAACAGATAATTTAATCTGAACATAAGAAAACACTTTAACATGAGGGTTGTTAAACACTGGAACAGGTTGCCCAGAGAAGTTGTGGAGGCTCCATCCTTGGAGATATTCAAAACCCAACTGGACAGTCCTGGGCAACCTGCTCTAGCTGACCCTGCTCAAGCAGGAGGGTTGGACTAGATGATCTCCGGAGGTCTCTTCCTACCTCGACTAATCTGATTCTGTAATAAAATAGCCTCTACAGTGCTCTAGGCAGCAACACTACAAGAGGGCATAATACACACACGTGGAACTTGAGCCAGACATATATGCAGAGACACTGACAAATATACGCAAAGATACAGAGGTACAGGAGGACAGGCTGGGTACAGGTCAAATACAGTACCTAAGCCACTTTGCTTCATCTCAGAGGACTGCCTGGAGTAGGTGCTGAAGAGGCGATAACCACCCGATTTGGAAGATGATTCTGAAAGAACCTGTGGGGGAGGGGAAAAAAAGTATAATCAGTGCCCTGCCCTAAGGATTCCTAACCAATTCACCTACTGATCTCAAAAGCCTTTATACATTGATTAAAGAAAAATGACCTTGAATCACATTTTTCAAGAAGGTTAAAGCTCAGCTTGTGATAGTCCATGCCCAATTACTTTTAATTTCAGGTTTGCATTGGGTTGTGGAACAGCAGAGATTTCAAAAGTATGAAGGGATTTGTGTACTCAGCTCCTTGTCTCCCAGGACTCCTGCTAGAATCACTGGCACAGACTGGCATAGACTTCCTTCTTCAGAAGCAGAAAAATATATCCTCTTTAACTTACTATGTGCCTGCTACAAAGAGCTCCCAAGTGCTGCATACAAAATTATATCATGAGTGACGCAGAGACACAGTCAGCTAACAAACCTCTCAAGCCCTGAAACTCTGCTTCCACTGGCTCAGAAAATAGATAGCAAAAATGCCTGCTAAACCCCTCCAGAATGAGAAGCAATTCTAGAGCACCTTGAAGGTTTCAGCTGCCAGCTGACTATGAAGCTAGTCTTATGACATTGGGACAGCCCTGAAGGAGAGAAGTAAGGCTAGGAAGAAAAAAAAAACAAAAAAACCCATTGCTTTAGCAGATCAATGAATGGGACAATTGTAAACTCTATGACAGGTTAAGTACTCCGCAAATAAGCTCACTAAATTAGTGGGCACCTCTGACGTGCATGAGATCACAGATGGGAGACAGGAATAAGAACTGTGGAATTGAACTGTGAGATGCAAAGGCTGGAGTCCAAAGGAAGCCAAAGATGTCATCGTGGTTAGGTGAAGAGGTTGCATGCAATCTCACAGGTGGTTAATGGCTTTACAACATGTGATCTAAATGTAGTTGATCTTCTCAAGCATTTCCTTGCTTGCTCTTCCTCACCAACTGCTCTGACCCATGTTCTCTCTGTCTTTCCTCAATGAGAAGGAGTTTGGCAGGTCAGCCTTCCAAAATCCGTATATAACATCTCTTGATCCTTTCATAGAATCAATTCTGACTCTGGTATGTTAAGAGGAATCCCAGGAAACCAATGCTAGGCAAGGCACCTTCATTGGAATAACTCAGAGTGCTCATTGTGTTATTACCTCCATGGACCCTGTCTTCCGGTTCCTGATCAGTGGTGATCTCCGCTGAATGCTGACAGGCTCGGAGGGCTGTGGAGACCTCTGCTGTGCCTGATCTGGCTCATCAACGCCCTTCTCCTTGGAGAGGTCTTCCAGGCTGCCTTGGTCTGCTTTCTTGTCCTCATTCTGCAGTAAGAAAACATTGGCAGCAGACAGACAGCTATAGCTGCACATGACCTTACCAAGCATTGCCAAGGGTATTCATTCTAGGCTTGGTTGTCCAAGTTCTGCAAAGCTCAGTAAGATATCTTCGTTCTGTTTTTCCATGTATTGCCCAAGACTGCCCAGAAAACAGCCTGCAAAGCTAGGCAAGGAATGTAACCCTCTAACAGTTCTCAGATGCAAGAGAAAGGTCAGAGGAAGATTTGCTGCTGAGACTAGATCATACCAGAACTTGGCAGAATAGTAAGGCATATGAAGGCGCACCTAGGATCAGAGTCAGCAACATCCCCTGCAGGCAGAGCAGCCTGTGTCATTCACATGCAAGACAACATGCTCACCTCTGCTGACGCAGGCCGAAAGCCAAACCCTGTGGGGACGTTTCCGTCTTCCTCACAACCTTTCACACCAGGGCTGAAATGCAGCTCCACATGAAAACGCTCTTCTGAAGATGGGTCCTGTGAACATAAGGGAGAGGGAATAAATAAATAATCAATCCCACTGTCAGCACAGGCTATGATCTGAACCCAGGCCACCCTGCCATGCCAGTGCAGCACACGCCCCAAGCACATCCTTTTGGAAGGAAAGCGGAAGCAACAAGAAACCAACCACAAACAAACTGGCTTTGGGTTTATAGCTCATCCAAAAGGACAGCCCCTATTTGCACAAAGCTGAGGCATTCAAACTGTTGTTATTTTGTGACAACAGCCATCAGAGGACCAAAACAGGATCAGGCTACAGATCTGCATGTGTGTGTGTGTATATACAAATATATACATATATATGTGTGTGTATATGTATACTTATATTCACACACACTTAAAACATAGCCCCTTTTGATCCACCCCTGTTGCAAAACCAGCACATTTGGGGGCAGGCAGAGATTTAGTTCCTTCCCTCCTAGGGCCTTTAGTTTTTAGATCCAGGTTGTTCCAAGATTTAAGTAGCTATTGCCAATATTAAAACAAACAAACAAATTAATTGCACATTTTTTAGGGAGCAAGGGCTTTTACAGTTTCTGTCACTAATGGTGTAAAACCAAAAATTTAATCATCTCTACTTGGTAAGAAACTTACTAGGAGATCTATTTAGACTTAAAGTAATTTATTTATTTAAATAGCCCTGGTAAATATTTCACTTCTACCATTAAAATCTCAACATAAACTCTCCGAACATGAGATTCTAATTCTACAGCTTATGGAGTAAAAGGAGTGCTCCACTCGCTCACTAGGATCTCCTGCAGTGCAGGAGGTACCTTATCCAGCAACTCTGCACTGAACCTATTTATGGTCATTACTATCAGCTTCCACATCCCAGCTGCTTTTTAAAATGACTGTTATTTCCTAAATGCATCAATATATAATTCCCTAAATATATCAGTATACTTTTAAATTAAAAAGCCTTTTATGAACGTGGAATTTCTGGCCTCTTTCTAGAAGCATCCTGAAACAACTGCCAAATATCATTTGCTTTTATTTAATTGTTCCAATTGTTTATTTTAATATTAAGAAATAGTAAATGGTTTTACTTTAGGAAATGCTTTAAAATAGGCAGCGTTAATTACGCGAGTGTGGTATTACTGCTCATGGTGGTATTCTGTTTACCTCTAACAAATATTAACTGGGTCACGTCTCCCACCTAAAATAAAAACTAGCAGTTTTGTTAACAGTCTGTACATCTTTATTCACAAGTTGAGCGCGCTCAGGTCACAAACTTCCCAGCTGAGCTCATCTCTTGGGGACTGTGCCTTGCATCACAGCAGGAAGGATTTTACCCTACAGCTATATCCCTCACCTTGTTGTTGTCCTCGTAGAGCATGATAACAATCTGGGTCATGTAGTTCAGCTCTGAGATAGCACTCAAATAGTCCATGGCTCTCTTCCACTGCTGGTCTTTGTTCTCCTGATATATACACATAAACAATCGCATGGAATAAGCAACAGCAGACACCTTGCAGCATTCAGTGAAATGGGTCTGAGAGGCATTGCCTCTCCACAAGATAACATTGTCAGGACAGAAACATCTTGCTTAACTTGCATGAAGAGAAATGATCTTGCAATGAGGGCAGGGTGCTTACAGTGAGGAGCAATTGCATAGAGGGACACTACAGCTATCCATACAATTCACGTGCAGATCTGAACACATCCAGCTGCAAGCCCCCTATGCCATGCTGATTGGAAAAAAGCATAATCCACAGCAGGTTCCCCAACACAGTCATTCTCGAATGGTGGTCTCCCCAACACAGTCATTCTCGAATGGTGGTCTACAAAGTGGAGTGTTTTAGAGAAATCACAAGAAAGCACAAGGGACGAACAGGGGGAAAAAATGGACCAAGTGAAGCTGTTTATACACAAGGATGAAAGAAAAGGCTACAGAGCCACCCAGGACCCTTGGGCTCCACAAGGCAGGGCAGCCCACCCCTAATTGTTTCCCAGCACTGCTAGAGAATGGCCATGTCCAGTGTTGCACACTGCTGTGGAACATTCCACCATCTTGATGGATATGAAACAAACCCCAGTGGTACAAACGAACCCAGATGCAGCCTAATATCCCTGTGCTGCCAATACAGAGTCTTCTAACACTGGAGTGGAGCATAACAGCAGCATCTTATTCAGTAAGCAAGTAATTAAGAGCCAGTTGCACGATCACCGCCTGCAGAGACAGTGAGTTTGTGCAGACATCAGAAGTCACACCTGCTAAACAAGTCCTAACTCTCAAGGCATTTCAGAACACCAAGTTTAAAAACTGGAAGGCAAACCAAAAGGTCTCGGGTGTCTAAAGCAGGGCTTTTCTCAGGGTCTGCAGGACAATTCCATCAGGAAACAGGTTCTGAGAGCAGACTTATTTTTATCTAGTGAAGAGCTTGGACTGGAAAAGTCATAGTCCCTTAAAACTGGGCCATCTGTCTCTATTAGTGAGCACTCGCTCCGTATGCTCTTGCAATCCCAGCTCACTTCCTCAGAGAGCAAACCGATTTTTTTGGCTTAGAATTGACAGAACTCACTAAATAACAGGGCCAAACCCTTTAAATAAACGGTTGAAGGAGGTAGGAAGAAAGAAGTTCCCTCATCTCTACTCCCTGACGCTGATCCCTTCCTACAGATAAGTGATCTAGACTTCTCCAAAATCAGCAGGGCAGCTCTTGGAGAAAACATGCCTCCACACAAGCAAGGCACGCAGTATCAGGAATGAGGAAGAACTATCCTCCTACATGCCAGAAAGGCAGTAAGCTGCAGCACACAAACACAACAGAGATGGAGTTTGGCCAGAGGCCACTGATATGTGTTATTAGTGGGAGAGCTGACTAGAGGGGCAACCTACAGACACACACTGTCCATCCTGGAAAGGGCCACTGAAAACAAAAACAAAAAAAAAAAAAAAGGGAGGCTTACTCTGGGAGCATTGTTGGGACACTTACATCCAGGAGCCCTCCATAACGGAAGATACTGAGCAGAGAATGCACATGGCTCTCACTGGTGAAGTAGAGCCGTGTCCGAACGTGGCGACCCGGTGACAAAACTCCTCTTGAGTACCTAAACCAAAATCAGCCCCCTGTTACTCACAATCCCTCAATGAATTATCATCTACCATACAGCAGCATCTCTGCAGGCTTAACAGAATTAGATAATTACACATCAGTAACTGTCAAAGAGCAGCAGAAACACAACCAACCAAGAGAGCACTAGGCACAGAAGCAGCCAGTTCTCTGGTATCCTAATGAAGGCATATGGTGGGGCAGAGGTAGCCTCATCACACTAGCATCTGCCTCTCCTTGCAGAGACAAGGATGAGTGTACCACCATCCAGTTACAATGGGTTTATACTTCTGTGTCAGCTTGGCTCCCACTCAGCAGCCTCAACATGCCTTTCTACTTCTTTTCCAGCTCTAGGAGCACCAACATGCCTCCCTCTTGGTATGTCCCTCAGTATATGTTTAGTGCCTCCTCCCACACCAGTATAGTCTTCTGGCATGGTTCATACACACACTGTTCCAAAGCCTGCCCTCCCCCCGCCCCGCCTCCAACAGCAGCATGCAACATGATCCTTACAGGGGATGCAGTTTGTTGACAGACTCATCTTCATGGGTTCTCTGCAGGTCCAACTGGATCTTTTTAATAAGAGGAAGACAAAAGCCAATAGCAATTTCCAGCTTCTCCTCCTTATTAATCCCATATTCCTACAGAAACAAAACAATAGATATCCTTAAGCCTTGGTTCTTTGCCACATCTTCAAATAAAATAAGGCTGTTTGCCAGCACCCAGACTTTTGAGAGCCTCTGCATGTTCACAGTGACATGACAGTAGTGACTGTGGACTTCCAGTCCTGTCCACGGGAATCACGACACTTATGCAAGGCCAAAAGGGGAAGTGCCACTCAGCACCTTTCTGTAATTTTTTTCCACACATTGAGGATTACAGAGGACAGAAATACTTCCAAGAAGTGTTGAGACATAGCTGTCAGTAGAGTTCCAAGAGCTGTGAGGTGCAAATGCTGTCAGAGAACATTCTCTCATGATAAACACTTAGATCCAGACCTGGCACATGCATTAGCACAGTACCTACTACTTGCAGAGATAAAACTTGAAATGGTCAAACTGCATTTCAGCCAGAAGAGCATGAACACACTTAGAAGCCCACCTTTGCCCATAAGTGCAATTGGACCCTGCTGGTAAGAGCTCGTCCCATGCACATGAAGCATTTATGCCTGAAGTGGGACAGAACAATGGCTATATGCAATAAATCTCTATATTCACCATCTTTTCCCCTGCCATTTCTGCATGCATGAACTCGGTGAGAAGCCAACTTTGCAAGCTGAAGAAGTTCTAGTTCAACAAGGACATTAGATCTGCTAGAAGAAGCTTTTACTCTAAAGCAGAAATCTTTCTTCCCCTATACAATCTTGTATGAAGAAAATGTTGCTATAGTGTACAGATACAGCTTGAAGCTGTCCTGTAATGCACTATGAAGAACATGGAAAAGCTGTTGCATCTCCTGTTCATTATCCTGAAGCTGTCAGAATCCTTATCCAGGAAACAGAACATTTTAAGGCTAGAGTCACCACAACTCACCTGAACCAGCCTTGCATCAAGAGGACCTGATCCTTGATCTCAACCCCAGATCTTCCCTTTTAGAGAGGATGTCATAAATGGTTTTGGCCACATACAAACAACTACAAATATCTGAGAAATATCTGCAATACACTGCTTTGAGAGTTAACGTGCATGAGACTCGAGAAAAAACAGACAGGGAAACAGTTGGAAACTGGCAGCACAGACTTCATTACCCAGTCAGGCAAGACAGGCTGTACCTGGGGTATGATCACATCTGCCAGGGCTTTGGAGAGTTTGAAGAGCTCTGCTGTGCCTTCCAGTTTCAGGGCACAGTTGTGTTGTACGTCATATTTGATGCAGTCATAGATATCAGGGATCTTGCTGATGTCATAACGTCCATTCTTCATGCGGAAATCTCTCTCCAGCTTTCTCCAGCGTTGTAGCATCAGTTCTAAAGTCTCACTGTGGTACAGCTGCAGGTCTAAACAACAGTGAACACAAAGTCACATTCACATCCTGACTACGTGTGTTTCAGCTGACCCGATGGCTTCTATGACTGACTTCTAGCACAGAAGGCCTGATTATTACGCTGCCCACAGGAATCCTAGCTACGAGAAGCCACTGCACCTGTGCACTGTATTTTAACCTGCAGCCATAAGCTACTTCTGAAATATTTCAGAAAAGTGAAGCTGCTTGATTTTTGGCTGATGTCTGCCACAAATTGTGTGAATGTCCCACAGCTGTTTTTTAAGGCTCTGCACTGTCATTAGGAAAGTTCTTAGAGGTCAACAAGACTGAGAAGCTTACTATTTATAGTACTGAGCCCCCCTCCAGGAAATGCTTGAAAAAAGTCAGGTATCTCTCTCTCCTCCAGGCTACACTGATACTATCTACATTCACTTTAATCCCAGGATGCACTTACCAATTCCTTTACATTACAGTTCTCTTGAACACTAGTTCAAAGCAGAATAGAAGCTTCTACATCAACAGTACATACATAATTTCACTCTAGAATTTCTTTGCGGGAGACACGTACATAAACCCCAGTATGGGAGCTATAAGGAAAGTGTTCATATAAGGAAAAGTGAATCTGCTCCAGACCATTTTCAGTTGTGACGCTCACCTGCAGATTTAGGGTCTTCCAGACGTTTTTGTATCTGAGAGGTGAGATTCTCTATCAGGGTGAACACCTGGTTACAGACCTCTACTGGGTTCTGGATAAATGTCATGGAGTTGAGTAGAGAAGCACTGCCAGTAGGTGCTAGCTGGGAGAAAATACCAGTACAGATCAGTTAGTATCTTTGCAAAGTGGGAGAACAAAATGTCTGCCTCTTTCAGCTGCCCTGCTTTCTGATTAGGTACAAAGTTGTGTTCCAGTCGAGCGTAATAAGCTAGTTCTGGAGATACTTGGGCATGTTCTTAGAACTGCCTCAGGACCAAAGTCAGAAATGGCAAACAACTACTCCTTCCAGATCAGATCTCCCTTCACCTACAAGACCCCTTCTTGCCTTGCTTGTAAACTGCTTCTCAGTGCTTGGGCTAAAGGGCCTCCCAGATGTTTTAAACAATTCTTTCAGGTGAAAAATGTTCCTTAATGGTAATAGGTTTCAGCCCTGTAATTAGATCTCAGAGTCTGTAAAAAAATAGTTTCTCAGGGACTTGCCAGAGAAGCAGCTATAGTGCCTTTTATTGGTTGCTATGCTAGATGTAGCCCATGCTCTCTATTCTGCTGTTATCAGATGCTGATAGGCTCACAAAAGGGTTTGTGTCCCAAAAATCTTCTAGAGTGGGTCTAGAATCCTGCAAAGATATACTCCTCATCCAAAGCAACTGAGATTGTCCCAAGAAGTATGCAGTAAACCCCAAGAACTCACATCCCAACAAGACAGACCCCACAGGAGGCGAGGACTGAAAAGTCTCTCTGCTTTTTCTCATCTGCATTAGTGATGAGTGGTTGCCAGTGAGTCCAGGATAAGCAAACACTATTGCATTTGGCTGTTGTGCTCACAGCCTCAGTCACAGCACTGACATATGCATGGGGTGCAGGAGGATTAGCAACTGTCAAGGCCAAAATCTTCTCTCTTCAAGTCATGAACCACAACATACAAAAATAGGAGCTCAAAGATTCATCAGCTTGAACACCTAAAAAGAAGATTACGACCACTTAGCTTCCCCATAGGCAAATCACAGGCCAAAGCCTCATACAGTGGTCCTAGAATCAAATCCAGAGCATTTAGCTGGACAACTGAAAAGATGAGGCATCATTTTTGGAAGACCAACAGGCATCTGAAGCATGTTCGGTAGGCCTTATAGCAACATAGACCTTGATGAGATTAGACAGTGAAAGAAAAATGAGCCCATGTGAAATGTGATTCCTTCCCTGTTTCCCCAAGTAGCGATTATCTGAGAAAGATACTTAGTTTGCATTCATAGAGTCGAAGCTCATTCTATTCCATGCCAAATCATTTTAAAAGTTGATCATACCTCCTTTTATAATCATGCTTCTTAAATCTGCTTCTAAAGTCAGTTTTTAACCTCTAAATGACACAATCTGACCTAAGCAGCAAGCAACTTTGCATCACTGTTTATATGGTTCCCATCCTGGAACTGTCAGGTACTAGCAGCAAGGCTGCATTTGCACTGAGCTGAGCTGTCCAAATTTCCAGCCAGGAGAGGAGGGAAAAGGAGGGAATAAACCACTGAGGGCTACCAAAATAGCAAGTTATCCCAGGACCACTTCCCATTTTGCAGAGAAGCAACTGGGGAGCCATTTTCTCCCAGTCATATGGAAGAAGCAATGTCTTCTCGTGCAGCTACTCAGCTGACTACAATGCTCTTTTCAGCATCACTGCTCTCCTGAATATAGTCCCAATTCTGTGCATTGGACGTGCAAATGCTTTGTCCCCGCAGTTACGTGCAAGGGTGTACATAAAACGTCATTCAACTGTGCCCAGTGTATTGCAGGACCCATTGTTTTGTAAAATGCCCTCTTAATTTCCTGACACTCCAGCAGCCTACGTTGGTTACTGTTTTCTGTTTTACCACCAAAGAAACAGGCCCTTGTAGGGTCATCATTGAAAATCCACATAGAACAAGGATTATTTATTACAATTTCTAACCCATATGAAAACATAGTATATAACATTGGAGGAGCCAGTCCTTTCACAACAGCTTGGAGCTTTCCTCTAATATAGCCTATAATGATTCCACACAGTGGAAATCTTCCAAAAAACCTGCCAAATGCCAACCAATCACATTATATTTATACACACATTAATCAGACTTGTCAAATCCATTTTCTATTAATATATCCATAAAAATAAAATGCACTGGTACTTCCTAAAGGGAGGGGAAGGTACCATGATCATTCTCGAAGGGAAGAGGGGAATAACACTGAGGATTTTCATTGGGAGAAAGGCAGGGATTATTACCCTATAAAAACCTTCCCTTTTCCCTCCTATGTTCTGTTTATATCCTATAACGTTGACCAGAACTGACCTCAGACTGACCAAACTACCATCTGCATCCAGTGGAGCAATGCTATTCTCCTCCCAGACACAGAAAGATCCAAGGTCATGCAGGTGCTTTACCTTTTCGTAATCCTCTTCACAGAACTGAGCATCCTTCTGCATGATTTCATGCAGCCGTGCCTTCACTCTGTGTTGACAGCTGCTAAGGGAATCACTGTCACTGTCCAGGAGACCATTCATATTGGCACTTTTCACCATTTGCACCAGAATGGGGGTCAGCTCTCCTTCCAGGGCCAGGAGACCCTAAAGCAGCACGGGACAGGATTTCAGCTGCGTGCAACCCAAGCAACAAACATTTCTGCAAGTTTCATGGCCAGACTTCAGGCAACTTGAGTGAAATCTCCACTGTCCTTGAGGAGCAGCTTTACAGCAAGAACACCTACAGTTAGAAGCGATTCTGGCATGCTCCTAGAACTATTCTAAGCCAAACATCAGGTCTGTCTGCAGCAGACCCAGATTAGTTTAAGCCATCATTGAGCGGCCAACTCAGCTTGCTGGAAAACACTGACACAGCAGAGGCTCTGAAGAGCAGCTAGCAAGGTCACCACAGGATTCCCCTTGGCTCAGGCTTTAACTGCAAATAAACCTCTCTTCTTCCCCCTGCCCCCCACTGAACTGCAGACATTTCATTCCCTTTTAAATCCAATAAGCCAGCAAACAACCCCTTTAGCTGAACTGTCACCAAAGAAATTCTTATTGCATACGAATTGTGTACTCAGCAATATGAAATATGCTCTAACATCAAACACACAAGTAATACCCCATAAATAACTCATTCACCTATCAGATTCCTATCCTGGGCACTATACCAAGGGCAACATATACATGGAGCTACGCTGGAGTTCCAGTACTGCTCCATGTACTTGCTATTAGCATACTGCCCCATCCTCCCACCAGAGGGGAGGAAACACTCAGGACAGTTCCTTCTGAAGGAAAATTTCCAGTGACGAAGAACAGGCATATTTTAAGCCTTATGGAGCAGAACTAGCAGATGCCCAAAAGAGAGGAAGGACCTTTGCGAAAGCTGCTGCTGTCATCTGAACTCGTCCCTCATCAGAGGCATAGATCTTGAGATCATGACGGTAGGTGCTGTGCAGTCTGAGCAGGCCACATCCAGGGAAACCAGCATAATCACCTGGAACAGAAAACAGACTCAAAATCAGCCTTCTGCCACCTACAAAACTATCAGCTGAATACACTGCAGCATCCCACTGCTTTAGAAAACAAACCTTCCCATAGTATCAAAGCTACAGAGAGAATACATCACTTTCATAGCCAGCCTTTAGGCTGCTTCAAAAGAGACAGTTCTAGCTAACGTGTTAAGGTTGAAAATCTGATTCAGGTCTTGCTTATCTTGGGAAAGTTCATTTCTGAAAGAGAGTGCAAATTCACCAGTCAAGGTCTGATGCTACCTAAATTCTGCAGGAACCCTCTCCCAACAGTCAGTAGCTATTCTGCTAGCTTGAATGCCCCTGTGCAGAATAAAGCTGCACAAAAAGCCTCCCTCCTTCTACTTGTTTTCTGTGCAAAAGCAGGCACTGCTGCCGTCAGAACTGCAGTCACAGGCATTCAGTAGTGAGGAGTATGGCTTCCAAAACATATTCAGTACAGCTGCAGTTATCCTGTGGTACGAAATACTATTTTGTTTATGATGGCCAAGTTGACCACAGGATACAGAGCAGTAACGGGAGAAGGCAACTCATGCAGCTTTGAGTCTGACCCTCCAGAGATGGAACAGTGGTGACTAATTTGCTGCTGCCTGGGATCCCTTGATGAATTTGCACAGTACCTAGCCACAGTGCATGGGCAGATGGGATAACTGCTCCCAGCACTGAGCTCACAACTCCAAGAAACATCCTACTAGACAGGAAGAGAGAGCAGACAGAAGTCAGCTGCATATCTGGACAAAGCAGCCACATACCAGCTACTACCCAGAAACTGTAACACAGCATCTCATTGCAAAGTAAGATCTCTCCCTCTCCATGAAAGACTACCTGATGCAGAAAACTCCAAATCCATGATTCAGAGGGACTGAAGTCTGCTTGTATGTGCTCAGTCCTAGCCCTACTGTAGGCAAGGGGGCAGCAACTCAGTACTCTCCAGACGTGGAACAGCGTGTTCAGGATTGGCACAGACAGGACCTCAGGGCCCGGCCCAGCCCAGCCTGGTGGTAACCGCACCCCACTTGACCAGAGCTCTGCAGACAAGTCTCTTCTCTCAGGATTTGGCTCGTTATACTGCAGTTTACTCCCAGGAGTTTTCCCAGAATCCTCTCCCCTACACATTTTCTCCTCTAGTCTCTCCAGCCTCTTGTCCAAGTCAGTAGTTGCTCCTCTCAGCTCCTGGCTTCAGAGATCCACAACAGCACCAGACAGTTTCCAGCCCTTTTAACGTTGCCATTGTTGCTGTCTTCAAAACTTGCACACAGGCCCTGACATGAAGATCCTCTAATCACTACTGCTACTTCCCCTTTAGTCTCTGCGCGCTGACAGTCTTGCTCTACTTCCTGGCATTGCACAGTCAGCCGTACTAGTTTTCTCATCTCTTGGAAAGTTTATTCTCACATGTGCTAAAAATGTGCTCTTTTGAGATTAGAGGCATGTCACCTTAAAGCCGCCAAGACTCTGTAATGGGTACCCTCTTGAAGAGTCTACGCCATGCCTGTACTACTCACCAACACACTGACTAGAGGAAGAGCAAAGAGTTATTACAGCCCCGCATTCTGGACGTATCAACACCACCTTGATACCTCCAGGTCCGTTTGTCATTCACTACTTTTATTATATTGCAAACGTAATAGCATACGCTTAGAGATTCTGTACGTTAGAATGGCAGTAAGAAGA
This sequence comes from Struthio camelus, assembly GCF_040807025.1. Classification (NCBI taxonomy): domain Eukaryota; kingdom Metazoa; phylum Chordata; class Aves; order Struthioniformes; family Struthionidae; genus Struthio; species Struthio camelus. The sequence goes on from NC_090953.1 coordinate 393,921, forward strand.
TCCACGGAAGCAATATAAAACCCCACAAAACAAAGCAGAAACTGTCAGCTATATTGTGTGCAGACACAGGTGGGGCCATTAGTCTCACAGCAAACATTTTTAAGAGCTGTTCCGAGTTCAGCAGTGGTAATCACACAGTCCAATCTCCTGTACCTTACAGGCTACCACATGTCACACTGCCCTAGACAGGGTAGTGACTTATATTTGGCTAGAACGTCTTCCAGGAAAACATTAAACTCTCGTGTGAAGGCAAGAAGAACAAAAAAGTCCACCATTTTCCTTCCTTCTTTATAGAACCGGTCTATTACTTCACTGCTATACCAGATCAATGGCTAGAAAGGCTTATCTCCAGTAGACAGGAAAACCTGGCAGCACTGGATTCCTCCCCTTTGCCATAGCCCTTATCCCTGAATCTTTCAGATGAAAGACATTGCACTATTTAAAGCTATCCCTAAAATCCACCCTTCCCAGGCCTTAATTTTTTGCGACTGTACTGCATCTTCTCCAATTCAATCTAAATTAATTAATTCCATTTCAAATTAAGTTAAATAATCATAGAAGTCAAAAGATAAGCAGTATCCAGTATTGGTCTCAGACCAGTACAGAAGTGCATTACTTATGATTCTTCTTTAACTGGATGAAAAAAGCAATCTCTTAGTCTTTTTTATTCTTTGGGCTCTTGTTGATCTATGCGTGTGCTAGATGCTTTTCGCAATCAGTCACATAATCATGGTAGAGAAAACATGGAAGTTCTCCATCTAATCCCCTGTCTCAAGACAGAATTATCTGTGTTCCAAAACAATTTCCACTGTTCTCTACATCTGGCCTAAATTCCTTGTTAATCAATATATAACTTTCGCATTTGGCTGCATCAAAATGTCATTTTCTTAGAATGGCTTCTCTTTTTTGAATACTGGAACATTAATTGAAAGAATGCTATTCTAACACTTAACCACAGCAGCAATCTCTAGCCAGCTTAGGGCTTTTTAGATGCAAAGCCCATTTTAAGTATTCATCTTTATCGGTTCAACGCAAAAGAACAGAAACACTAATGATCGCCAAGTCACACAGGCTGCACACAGTCCACAGAAGTCTGAGCATCCCTGTATGTGCTGGTGATTAGTCAACTTGGCTGGGCATTCTGGTGCAGTCACATGACAGGACCTGAGATAAATGGAAAAAGCTTACCTTGGCCACCAGGGTACATACAGCGAAAGGCTCGCCCCAGTTCTTCTGCTTGGACCCTTCCTGCTGGCGTCAGTTCTCCACCCCACTTCAGCACCAGGAGAAGAGATGGGGAAGACTCTTTACGAGCTTCTAGGAGACAAACAGGCACTCACTATGGCAGGTCTCAAAAATGAGAGGAGGGGAGTACTTTTGGTACTTCAGCAAGTACCAAAATAAGAGTGTCTTTGACTGTTTGGAGCTATCGGAGTTCCACCTGTATTTACAGGCTGACATTCATGAAATCAGAAGCATAAAACCTGTGGCACCAACCAGGGTGTATTAGTACACTACACCGTGCATCTCTCCAGCCCTTCCTACGACAGCAGCAAAGACAAGATATGGGTCAATAATACTCCTTTCATCTCCAGGGGCCTTTATAGGTGGGATAGATGCACATTGTTGAACACCAGGCCTTAACATCATGGCAGCAACATCAGGTTTCTTTACCTTCATCTTCACTTGCAGCTTTTGGATGTCCATGAGGCAGATAGGTCAACTGCACCTTACGGTTAATGCCAGAAAAATGTCCATACCTGTCACAAGGAGAGGGGAAAACCAAAAAATAAAATCAAATTAATTCCATTCACCCCTTTCCAGAGCTCCCTAGGTAACACGCAGCAGAAATAAAATACAGGCCCTGACTTCCCCCTGCAACACCATTGTCAAGGGACACAAACATTTCACCACATAAACATCTACCTGTGAGCCAGCATGCAAACAAAATAAAACAAAACAGAAGCCCAACCCTCTCCTCCCCTGTCAAAATTCAGACTCCTTTACTTGCCTGCTTTGTTCAGCTGACATCATTCTGTGCTTTCATATCCCAAAGGGGCTTTAACCAATCTTTGATAATTTCTATCTACATCTTTAACAAGTGAATTAATGAAGTTACAGAAAAAACAATCTACCAGCCATGTAAGCACAAATATACCTACACCTCTAATCAGCAGAAAGAGCAGGGTAAGCAACCATGGTGAAAATTCATCTTCTGCACCCCACAGGCATGAACACAGACACTGCCTGTATGCCACAGTGAACTATGGCTCTCTCAGAAACCTTCCTTTTGTTTCTAACATGCCAACACCACCATATCGTCTTTTCTTTTGGCTGTATGAAACCTAAGAGGACACAAACATTCACTCACGTTTCCCAAGGTGCCTTTTGTTAAACTTTTGTCACCAGAACAACCTCACGTAAAACCACGTTTGTTCCAAATTTATCAAGACGCTTCCTATCTATGTGGTCCCTGGGGGACTCCAGTTTCATTCCTGCAGCAATGGAAGCTCAGCTTCACCTTGAGTTCTCTAGCTAAAAATCGGACACATCTGGAACAAGAATCACCATTGGCTTTGATGCCAAGGAGAAAGTTAGGAGCATGGCACCTTTCATGTATAGCTACTAAAAGGGGATGCAGGAGTCTGGCCTCTGGGGAACTAGCTGGCCAAGACATCAACAGCGCTGCTTGCTTCTACATCCTTCTCTCACAGCTTCCTTGTTATCCCTTGCTGACCCACAGCCCTGAGACAAACCCATGTTGCCCCAAGACATTAACTCTTACATCTCCAAAACGCTCTTCAGCTGTTCCAGTTTGGATTTCCTCTCCTCAATCTCACAGTCACTCTGTGTTCCCAGTTCCACCACAAGCTGCCGTGCAATGTCTAGCACTTCCTGTTGGAAAGCAGACACTGTCTCAAGCGCCCAGCAAATCTGGTTCAGACTCACCCACCGTACTCTTGCAAGGCCTCCAGAAGGCTCCAGCCAGCATCAGGACTGCATACACACTCATTAAAGACACATTATTTCATATGACACAGCTTGAGCAGGACAAACTTTCACATTCCAGTCTGCTTCATCCTCACCCTGTAATCCAGCCCTGTTCAGGACCAAATAGATGCCTCACACTCCCCCCACTTCACAGCTTGGAGTGTTCTCTCACCAGAGGCAACCACAACAGACAGCCTAGCTGCAGCAAGGCTGTCTCCATTCTACAGTCTTCGTCTTAGCCAGGAGCAGTCTCCACTATGCTCTCATACTATTACCCTGCTGCGTACACAGTGGGTAGGCAATGACACAGTGACTGTTGCCCCTTTAAGGGTTTCCACCCTCCCAAAGAATTCCCTTGCACTGGGATCCATATTACCTGCATCTCCCACATAACCACCCCAGAGAGGAAGGCTCCCCTCACCTGTAGCTGTTCTGGTTTCTTCAGCTTCAACTTCCCTGTCTTGTAGCCATCATATTTCTCAAATAATTCAAAGAACCTGAACAGACAACAAAGAACTCTGATCCAGTTTCTGCTGTTCCAGTGCTACAAGGATGGTTATCCCTATATATGCATTCATGCCCTGTTCTTCAAGGAGAACCAGTAGGCCCACAGACTCCCCCCTACACTTCAGAAATCCCCCCAGAACAAGTGTTTTCAGCCTCAGGTAAGAAAAGCAAGTAGCCACTAGCTTCCCTTTGGTGAGGAACTTCCTTTTGCACCTAGCAAACCTTCGCTCTTTCCTTCAGCACTCGCATACAAGGTGCCAGGATCCGTATGGGAAAAGAAGGCTCCCTCAATGGAGCAGAAAGCAGTTCCTGAATGGAAACATAGAAAAACACTGCTTCCCGTGTACTCAGCCCTTCCGCTCTGCTTGTGGATTCAGCAGGTGGGCCCTCCTCATTTCCCAACAGTGCAGTGTCTTCTTGCCTTGGTTCTTACCGGGGATGCTTAACTTCCATCTTCATCTTTTGCTTTGGGGTTCGATCTCCGTGCCGGATGACTGCAATAACACAACGAAGTTCCATCCTGGGGAAAAACAAGATGCACCTCTCAAACATAACCTTAAGCTACAGAATTACCACCAGAAAGTAGTTGTTGCTTCCCTCATCAGCGACAGAAATCCTCCAGCCTAAAACAGGCACAAGTCCTAAGGCTACAAGAGCAGTCGAAGTACTGCAGACACTACCAGGCTCATGAGCACCCCAGCATCGTAATATGACACGCAAAAATCAAATCGACAGCAGATGGGAAACAGGCTAGATGTTACAGAATCTACAGATATAGCGTTTTGAATTGTACCAAACTTCTTCCAAGAAAGGCACAGTTTAACATGCCTAACTTGCATAATCCTCAAAGCACCTCTTGGAAGGACGTAGGAAAAAAATCAACTTGTTCCAGAAGAACGGTTATACAGTCAGGGTCTTATCTGTGACCAATCCGTAATAGCTGTATATAGAGAGAGTCTGCAGCAATCAGCCACTTGCAGGAACCAGTATTTAGGTTGGCTCATTTCAGAAGGGCTATATGACTTTGCTTTTTCAGATATTAAAATATCCATCTATTATCTGTTATAAGATCCCGGACAAATGGGTACTGATTCTATCTGTTTCACTGTCACAAGATATAACAGAAGTCAGCAGCCCCGTGAGCTGTGCAGCATTTGCCAACTTTATCCAAATGATCCCACGTTACAGGAAGAATGAACACATGCTCTCAGTTTACCTTTTCTGTAGCATCTATTTTTTTCCAATTCATGCAAGCATGTTCAGGAGCACAGAGAATTTTTTGTCTTCAGTCTTTCAGCTTTCTATGGTGGAAGGCCAATATGGCCAACAGTATCAAATGAGAGCCTCGCAAGTGTACACCCAACATGAATACTTCAGCTAATATTTTTTCACCCATTTCACTGGCAGCTTAAAACCCATTTGCTCTGGGCAGCTGTCTGCTGAACAGTGGTTCCACTGAGCCAGGTAGAATGATGCCTTAATCCCTTCCCTGTGCTGATCGAAAATTGAAGCTTCCTGAAAGCCATATGAGCAGTTTCTGTAATTCCCTCAGAGAATGCTCCTCTGCATTCATCATTCCTACAACTCATTTACCACCAATTGTCCATTTCCTGAGCACAACTGAGCCTTTCTGTAGACATCTGTCTTCAGTATCTCAACCAACACAGCTGCTGGAGAAAGCAGTGCCACTGTGTGATGTATGACTCTTGGACACGACTCGTACTTTATCTTTTATGGAGCCATTAAAGGGATCCTTTTGAGAAGTTCGCAAGTACTCACATGGTGCCTGAAGTTGTGGGGACAATGGGGATATCTTCTGCCTCTGTTGGGATGGACCAGGGAATATGAAACTGGGGAGCCAATTCACGCATGATTATGTTTCTGAAAGAAATCAGAACACAGAGTTCACATGAAATGCCGTTCTCTCAGTTCTCCTCCTCCCCCGTGGTCCAGCTGAAAGGTTTAGGACAGCCACAGACAGCTTCTCCTCCCCTTCCTTGCAGAGGCATCTAACACACCATGGGCTAGGTAGGGCACCCAAAAGAGACAGGCACTCGCATCACCAATACTGCAGCTGGGCTCAGCATCCAATAGTGTCTATAAGACACACCTGGCTATAGACAAAGACAGCTAATCCCAATGCAGGTAGGAACTCCAGGGGCTAAAAATAATTAGCTCCTTCCTCCCAAAGCCAGGCGTTCCCCTGCTGAACAAATGTCCCCATCTGAACTACCTGCAGACTTCTCCCACGTTCACCGATCAGGACTCCAAATTCACTATGCTTTGCTAAAGGTTCCCTTAGCCACTGCCAAAACTTGAATTTTACATACCCAAGGATTTTGGCACAGTCGTCATAATACTTCATAGAGTTCTTCACAAAACTGAAGCCATTCACATCACAAACGAACGAGTGGCCGTTTGCTCGCAGGAGGTCAAACCCACATACGGTTTGCTGCATGAAGAAACAGAGGATTCATAGGCACACTGTGAGGAAGCACAGCAAGCAGGACAGCAGCTGCACAAGCCAAGCAGGGCTGAGAGGGCACTCTGTCACACAGGTCCCGTCAGCATATATTGTCCAATTTGGCTCCACTGGTGTCTCCAAAGGCACAGCTGCTGCAGTAGTTCTCCATTCCATGCCTGTCTCATCAGTCTTGAAGTAGTTAGCAGTAACAGGCCCTTTAGAGGAACCTTTACATCTTCACAGCTCTATCAAGGACTCAAACCAAGAACTCCTGTATTAAGCAGATTAGTGCTACTTCAAAGAGCTCTAAGGGTATAAGAAAGCAGCTCCTACCTCTTTTGCTCTTGTCTCTAAATTCAGCTGTTATGAACCAGATTGCAGAAGTAGAGAAAATAAACAGTGCATGCACAGACATGCATGGAAAAAGATTATAACGCAGAATAAACCCACAGCTGTACCAGAACAACTACACGCGATGCAGATTGCAGTGGGGCCAGGAACAAGTAGCCAAGTGCTGCTTCTGCTGACATTGCTGATGAAGCAGAACAGGTCATGTAACTGTACCTAGACTCACATGGACATTCATCCTGCCTACCTATAAGTAAAACACAAATGCACACCAAAGCCAGGTCAAAAGGAGAATGAAAAAGGCCAAGGACAAGATAACCAGGCTATCCACACGAACATGAAACAGCTAAGAAGGGATCAGTGCAGATCAGATGGACAGCAGCAGGCTTAGAATCTGCTGTCAAATGCTCAGATGTAAGCTGGGCACCAGCCACCTGCCAGCACAGAAGGCATCTGCTGTAGGCCCTCCAGCCTTCCCACTCATCTGACCAGCAAACTGCCAGGGCCAGCAGGAACAACTGCATCAGCTGGTAGAGAGAGTTGGCACCAGGCAAGGAACACAGTCACATCAGAGATACGTAAGGGCAATAGACTCAAGCTAATATAGGTGCCTGAGTCCTGAAGCAGACGTTCCAGGGAGTATTCTGCTTACATAGGAGAGAAAATACACAAACCTTAAAGGCTACACAGACTTTCCTGGCTACTAGCTTCTCCATGGCAGTCAGCATGACTGGATAACGGATTTCTTTCCCTTCACTGTCCCGTTCAACCTTCCCATCCAAAGCAGGGGATTTGCGAGCCTCTGCATGGGCATAGTCTGGCCCAACAGTGTACACCTGAGAAGAGAAATAGTTACACCTGACATAACCCCTAGACTAACTGCAGACTTCAGAAGGTACTTCTATTGCAGGCATACACAGGAAAAAAAGATTAGATGCTCTCATACATTCTTCCTGCTAGGGCGTGCAGAATACCAGCTCCTCACTTTGTGATCCAAGCTGCACAATCAGCACCTCACAGGTTAAACAAACACTCCAGAATCTGCTAAGTAGGACTGCCCAAACTTCAGCTACCCAGGTTTTCCTTACCTTTACATCAGTGCCATCTGTAGGCATGAACTCTTCATAAATGTATGAGCCTGTCTTCCTTACACTGCTCTCTGGGGAGTACACACTACTCCGGCTGCCAATCTGAAAGCATAGAATAAAAACCTCAGCAGAGACTATAGGTTTTCTTTCCTTAGATGGAAGAACAAACAGCATAAATTTCATCCCATACTTAAAGAACTAGCTGAACATCTCTCAGAACCTCCAGCTATTATAGCTCAATAATTCATGAAGGACAGAAGAGACTCCAAAACGCAGACACTAAGTATGTCCTTTTCGAGGCTTTAAAGAGGAAAAAGTTATTATAGACCACTAGGTTGACTCCAATCACTAGAAGAACATGGAACAAAAACAGTAGATAAAGACAGAGGAGGTAAGGAGCCTAGCTAATAAGCGAAATATAACAAGTTATGACAAACCATAGTCAGATCAGTTTAACTTCTTTTTAGGACAGTGCAACAAATCTTATAGACAGGAGCTAATGTTGCTTTCATTTTTAGTGAGACTTTAGAAATAAGCACGTCACTTGAGATTGTATGTAAAAGCTAAGGAAACAATCATTTCAAGATCACTAATCGCAGATGCATAACTGGTTGGAAAATCATATTCCATAGTTATTAATGGTTCATTGGTAAAGCGGAGGAAGTGAGTAAGAGCAGACAGATTCCCTGTGGAATCTAGGAATAAATACTGCCTTTATTACATTTGCAAGCTACAGTAAGCTGAGAAGGGCAGCAAGCATGTTAGAGGACAAGAACAGAAGTAAAAAAGTCATCTTGATAAACTGAAGAAGTGATCTGGAAAAGACAGTATGCAGTTCAATAAGGGACACAGTCCTTAAGGACTGCTAAACAGGACACAGGTTAAACAGAGGATGGGGAAAGCATAGTCAGCACTAGCACTAGGACGTGTCTTTCTGCAATTCCCAACTAGATGAGATTTAACTAAAAGTTTTACAAAGGTATAAGACTGCCCCAACACAAGACCTTCCTTCCCCCTTCCCCTGCCGCAAAACTCCCTCTTGAAGTCGCATAAGTCTCTCCGACCCACGGATCTGTTGGTCCCGACAGCAAAGCTGGAGTCCCCCTCACCTTCCGAAAGAGCCGCTGGCTGCCCCCACCTGCTGAGGTTGGGTAGTAAATATACACATTATGGTCTTCAGCACTGACTGGCTTCTCTACAAATGGCTTTGGGAAAACAGCTCCATTTACCTCCACGTGGTCCTCTCCTTCCACCAAGTTGCATTCTGAAGACAAAGCACAGCAGCAGCACATTAGGTAAGGGGGCAAACAGCCCTACTGCAGAGCTGAACCCCTTCAGTTCTGGCCAGTCAGCCAACTTCAGTGTTCTGGCCTTTGACCCATGTCCAAGTCAAGTTGACAGACTTGTGAATCAGGCCTGTTCAAGCTGATTATCAGTGCTGGTCTCTGCAGAATACCTTAAATGGTACAGTATGTGCAAATGCTCTCAGCAGAGCCTGGACATTTACCTTCTGGTCTATCAGGGTCTCGATTGAGCACAGCATAGCGGGGCAAGTCTATTCCCTCTTCTTGAAGAATCCTATACACTTCCCGTCTGTAGAGGACAAAAACAATGAGGATCAGTAGAAGAGTCTGGAAGATCCTCAGTACATACCAAGGGAAAGGCTTCATTTTCACTGATGGAAAAGCAAAGTCTAATGAGCACAAGAAAGTCTCAAGACAGAGTGCAAATACTTCTCCGTGTGTGTTCTCCAGATGAGACCCACAAGCTACAGGACATGCCTCAGCCCTACTCCTCATGGAAATATCCCAGAGTAGACCCCTGCCTGGCATAAATGGAGATGCCCATTTGCTAGCACCTGCCAAATCCACAGCAACATACTCAGCAAACGCCAGCTAGCCAAATGTGCCCCCTCAAAGGGTGCCCTGTCACACAGCTGCCCATCACCAATGCCTCACTTTGCACCTAACATCAACGGGGAAGCTGCATTTCTCTCACTAGAGTTACAATATATGGTGCCTATCAGCACCCACAGGAAAGCTGCCCACAACCCAAAGACATGGTGTGAGGTTTGGTGTCTGGTATTAACACTTCTCATCTGCAGCCAAAGCACAGTCACGTACCTCAGTTCATATAGCCAGAGTAAGTTAGCATTTGACTTCTGATTGACTTAACCCTTCAACTTACTGACTGACAAGCCTTTTGAAGTGTCTGACCAACATACCCTCTTCAGGGGAGGGGTATATACCCTCCAATATTCCCTTCTCTGCCTGGCTTTGCTGCTTCCAATTTCCGCCCCAGAATCTCATCCCACTACTTGGCTCTCTTCCTCGGAGACCAATCTTTTTGTCTTAGCCATGCCAGTCTCATCCTGTGAGATCATGTCCTCTTTTAATTCACTCGACCTTTCCTTACAGAGCATTTGCACCAGAAGATAAAACATGCCATGTCTCACCCCTAAAGCTATTTCCCTCACATTAGGGGGAAACAACCCCTAAAAGCCACTGTCAAAGTCCCCCCTCCACACCCTCCCTTGTTTGCCTGTGGCCAGAAAGATGAAGCTTGCATAGCATGCTGAGGAGGGGAATCAGATGAAGAGGGAAGGTGCTTTAGAGGATCACAGACACCTACCTGTCCTGGATGTAATACTGCATATCAAGGTCATTAATCAAAAACGGCCTGCACAGCTTGGCATAAGCAACTGCTTTATCCAGTGGGAATCCTGAAATGCAGGGTGGCAGGGGAGAAAAAGAAAAAGATGAACGGAAACTCCCTTGTCCAGATCTCAGGTAGGATAGGGCCTGCCACGCAGAGTTTTACCTTTGGAGTGGAAGGAGATAAGGCAGTCACAAGAGGGCCAGTTCTCTACTGGTTCATTCAGAATAACATCTTCCCCCATAATCACCACTGTGATATACTCAAACTTGCACAGACGCTCCAGAATCTGTGTCATGGGCTTTGACTTGGACTTTTTGGTCATGGCACATATTCCAACCACAATCTGTCGTTCAGGTGGCTAAGGGAAGACACAGGGCAGTTTAGTACAGGGTCAGCTACTTTACTGAATTCAAACTATAACAGCATAGAAATGCAGCAACTAGGAACAAAGGAGGGATTTTCTTCTCACCACATCCACTCCCAGCTCTTGCTAGACTCAAACCCCTATACACTTCCAGCTCCCACTAGATTTCACTGGTAGGTGTCATAAAGAAACATCCCCAAACAGTTGCTTCTTTGCCAGACAGTACGTATCTCTTCTTCTTACTGGGCACCAACACTAAGATCAAAAAGAAATATCTGGCACCTGAACAAGCAGCAGGGGCTGGAATCCTGTACTATGTTCTTTGGCCCATAACTCAAAGACGACTGTTGGTAGACTTAGGAGGACTCAGAAAAGAGCCACAAATGCTGTATAGCAAAAGACTCCAGGAGCTCGGCCTGTTTGGCTTATCTGAGAGAAAAAAAAAGGGGAAATGACAGCACTAGCTACGAGTAGAAGAGAAATAGTACCAAGGACTCTCCCATCTACCTGACAGAGGTACAGCAAGATCCAGTGGGAGAAAGGTCAGTTAAATAAGTATAGAGAAGAGGCATGCATTTAAAAAGCACTGATAACAGTAGCTGCGAAACAGGCTAAGGTCTGTGGTGGATTTCCCATCACTGACTTTTTAAACACAGACTGGGTATTTTTAATAGATTAATTCTGGCCCAGGCAAGATTAAACTCAGTGAGGTCGTTTAAAGTGAAACATGCAGGACTGCAGGTTACACAAGACACAGAATGGTGGCTTCAGACTGTAAACTGAGACTTCTGCAATTACTGCACTGACTCCCAAAGCCAAGGGCTCAGAGTCCACAGCAAAAATTATCTAGGAAGTCTAAGGACTTCCAATTCCTTTGCCCCACCTGCTAAATAGCTCTTTGTTGAGCATCAAGGTACATAACACTGTGCATTTTTCAAGGGAGCCATATGGGCTCCTAGGTCAATAATGCAACTGCAATGGAGACTTAAGAGTAGAGAGCCAATGTGAATAACAGCTGCACTGGCACAGGGTCCCAGCAACTCACATAACCAGAAGCAAAGTCCCTGCAGCACCCCAAGTCCCATATGCAGAACACAGTACGTAACAGAGAAAAACAGCAGATTTCACTCTTGGCTCTAATCCTCCTCCCTAGGTTTGCCCAGCTCTCACTGTTCCTTAGCTCCACTTCACTCAGTTCTCAGCTAGACTGATTATCCAGGACTATTAGAGTCAGTTTTCCAATCTGACATCTCTGACTGAAAAATAGTTGCCTCTTTCTCTTACCAATCACAACTTATGGGGCAAGAACTGAGGTGAGGGGAAAGGAAAAAGATTTAAAAAAACAACAAAAAAAGCAGTCTCAACCACCTAAAAAAGTGCAACAAACACTGGCCACTCCAATCACTGGAGCACCAATACTATATCACTGGATTCTTCCTAAAGGTAAATTCCCACGGGCTACTGATATATTTCATTCTTAATGCAATTTCTGTCTGGAATTCTGTATTGGAACAGGCAGCAGAGCACCACACAACATTGTAGAGCTTCCACAGGAGGGAAAAGCAGCTCCTCTTACCCAGAGGAGGAAACGTTACTTCTAATATGCCAAAAGCACCAAACAGAGCTTCTCCGGAATGGACGGATGATTTTCTCAGGAACAAAGTGTGGCACATTCCACCCCACTGCAGAATAAGTTGCTCAGCCCATTCAAAAACAAACAAACCAACCAAGCGCCACCACACAAACTTAAAATTTTAAGTCCCAACGGAATCACCAGAGCAAAAAGTTAGGAGTTCCTTTACCTCATTGCAGTGCGTTGCCTGCAGGTCTTGCAGATACAAGTCCCAGCTATTCACTGTTTTGTTTGCATTGTCTTTAGAAAGCTACTTTACCATCCTTAAAGAGGAGGTCAGCATACACTGCCCATTACATTTTCTATCTGTGCTACAGGATACACCTGCATTGGCCCTCAGAGGCTGCATCATGTACAAACAGAAAAGACAGGAAAACAGTAGATTAAAGCTCTGCAGGGCCACTACATACTGTCCTAAGGTTATGCCAGTGCAGTTTAGCACGAGTCACAGTCCATTAGCCCATTAAGAGGCAAGAGAATTTCAGCGAAGAGAAGGACCTCTGAACGAACGCCCCTAACAAAGGCCATTGTGAGAGACCAGAAGAGTGGGTAGAATAAGGGCCAAAAGCAGTCGAAAGCTGGAGGTGATTCTCCTTTCTGCATTCTGCTCCTGCAGACTACAGAAAAGAGGAACTGCTTCAAATCTGCAGACGCTTCTTTGCCCTATTCACAATTCCCACAGTTTTCCTCAAAATTTTCTCCAGTGAAACAGGAAGATTACAAAGAGAGTTAGGCTTAAATTGCCAGGACAACTTTGTTTGCTATTGTGCCTGAAAGACCTGCAAAGCAAAAAGGCTAAAATTTATGCAGCATGAGACACTGAGCCTGACGGTATGACATTGCAGTGGCACCCCATCAAGGATGACGCAGCCCTTCCACGTGGCCGTGCCACGTAGCCTGGTTCCGTGATCCTGAAGTCCTGACTGCCTGTCGCCTCCACAGTAACCGCTCAAAATCTAGCTGAGACCCAGGAATTCTGCACAGATTCTCCAACCCAGAACGCCAGGACCTCCTTACCGATTCTTCCTCTTCATCATCTTCAAAGAAATCAATTTCGTCTGTCTTCATGTTTGATCCAAGGAAGTCTGTCTCATCATCCCTGGAACCGACAACAAATCTGGGAGCGGAGTTTTCTCCCTCACTGGAGGTCGTCAGGGACGACATTGCAGCCTTGGTGGCCGATCATCCCGCTCTGGAATCATAATATGCAAAAAAGATAAGGAAGATCTTCTGACATAGGGCAAGTCAGGGACTGATGCTAGTGGAAGGAGGTCAGGATGGGCAGGTCAGGGACTGACGTGGAGCAAATGAAACCAGGAACAGGCTGCCCAGCACAAAAGCAGAGAATCAAGGAGAGGGGAAGAGAGCCCTGTCAGTGCTACTGGAAGAGACCCTCGGGGTGGGAGGGAGTACAAGATCCAGAACCATTTTAGATAGGCAGCTCCATTGTGCATTTAACCCATTTGCAGCAAGTAGGAAAGGGATGGCGTCACTGCTAGTGTTGAAATAATTTAAACCTTACAGTGATGCATGCTCCAATCCGCTGTTTAAATCATTGACTGGGACAGTGGACACACTTGTGGCCTCGTACGCCCAAAAACATCAACCGGGACTCCAGAAGTTAGGATGAAGCTTAGGAGAAGGAAGGTCAATTCAATTTTCATTCCCTTAGCTCAAGAGGACCTACAACAACAGAAAGACTAGTCTGAGAGGCACGCGAGTTTGGGAAAGGAAGGAAAAGGAAAAAGCGACACTCTTAGATAAGGAAAGAAGAAACAGAGAAAGCAACAGCAATAGTCTGAGCTGCAGGTCAGGGCTTCTGGGTTTACAAGCTGGTTCTGATTTATTGTGTAACCATGGAGCCTGATTATCAAGGTATAAGCCATGCTTTATACATACAGCAGGAAAGGAGCGAGTCTTGCACTATCACCTACGTAGTTGCACTCACTGTCTGCTGCACAAGTGACAGTTTGAATGCACAGTATGTATGTATGACCTGTATGCACCAAGGGCACAGCTGTTCACCTCTGCCAAAAGCTTCACATACATGAATGTCAAGCAGTTGCCATTCATCTTGTTTTCCCCCAACTATAAAATGGTGAAAAGCATTCTTCCTGTGTAAGTACGTGCAACCTTGAGAAGAGGACTTTGTAAACACCTTATGTTATCAAGCACTTCCTACGAGCGGACAAGACACAATACCACTGCTTCTCAGGCTCTTAAACGATTTCCAGCATTACTCAGACAACGGTTACTGCATTTCCTATTCTTTTGAAGCACACTTCCCCTTAACAGCCAGTATACCACAGGACACTATGCTGCCACATACAACTCCATCAGTTCCCCATCCTCTCTGCCAGCTCTTCACAGAGCAGAGGAGATCGCTCAAATGCCATCTGCCTGCTGCCAGCACAGTTTCACAGTAGACACAGTAGAGAATCCCCTCACAGAGAACAAAGGAGGGAGATGGACTTAATCTATTTGAGCAGGGTGGGAACAAGCAAAAGATCAAACACACAGACAGCAATCCAGCTGGTTGCAAAATCCCCTTGGAAATAAGTGCAAAAATAAAGTATGTCACCATGCAGAAAGGCTGTGCACATTCCCAGAAAACACACAAGATTTAATAGGTAAGTACTCAGAGAGCACTGAAGCAGAAACGCACCAGACAACGGTCCTGAAGCCACCCTATGAGAAACTAGTTCAACAGCACATCTCTCGGTTAACGCACCAGACCTACCGGGGGAGCCCACACCAACGCAACAGAAACCAGAGAGGCGACACAGCAAGCTCAAACTTTGCTCCTACCGTACCAAGGACGATCTCCTCAGCATTACTGGCAGCTCACTCCAACTTTCTGCTTGCACACAAAGCCAAGCGCCGGGTGCTCCCACATACACCTTGAGGCACAGAGCTCATCCAGAACAGAAGAGTGTCCAAATTAGCAAGGGTCAAAGCCGTAATCACCATCAGTGCTCTCTACTGGTGCCAGTAACAGTGTTGGCAGACCAGGCTGTACAGGCAATTTTCACTGTATGCGCCACATAACCCTACTAATACAACACAAGAACAAGAGTAGGATTCCCAAATTATTCAGGAACGGTCTTCGTTCCTGGGCTCTGCTGCTTCAGCACGCTAGCACAGAACGAGACCTCAGCAGCAAGTACACGATCAGCTTGAAGGCTGATGATTTAATGAAGTAAACCATGCAAGAAGAGGAGGAGGGTTGTTCTCTCCAATCGCTTACCCTCCTCTCCCCTCCCTCCTGGAAAAATAGATCAGGCAGCAGAAAAACCTTTGCCCTAAGAACTAAGAAAGCAACAGGTTCTCTACGTTCCTGCCTCTATCCCAGAAAAAAGCCTCTGCCTCGCTCCGTAGCTATTTCCATAGGCCACAACACACCATACTGGAACCAAATAAAAAGCTAGAGCCTCACTGAAACATCAGGAATCCCCCTGGTGTTAACAGTGAAAACCTCATTATCTCACAGGTTGTTTCTGGCGTGGGGAAGGGGTGGCAGTTTAATCAAAATCTTTTTCAACTTTCTGTTTAAACTAGATCTCTTCTCTGGATTTCTGTGAAGCCAGGATATAGCCTCTTGACGTAACAGAACTGTTAGCTACAGGTGTAACTAAGGCACCTAAAATTCAAACAGTCCGTGACCCTTAAAGGGAAACAGACAATGGAATACTATTTTGGTTGGTATCAAAGGCTAGTAACATCAGGTTTTGCAGCCAGGCCTGAATCAGCTTTAGGGCTGGGCTATCACAGAGTTTATATGCCAGAGGTGAGGCAAATTCTCACAGGAACAGTACCAGCAAAATTCCTGTATGGGGCTCAACACACACCAAACCTAGAGCTATATGAGATGACCTGACAGCAGCCGTGCTTGCTTCTCAAACATATATGCTGAGGAACACACACACGCTTCCACATCTTTCTCATTGCTTCCTGAGCTAACTGCTCCTAAAGGTCATATATCCAGACCCGTTCCCACATGCTAAGAGTGCTGCAGGTCTCCAACCTTTCACAAACCGCAGCAGGAAAATTAAGTGTTAATACCACTAGCTGAACTCGCTGAGAGAGCCATAAGCACTAGCACAGCCCTGACACACACACAAACGCGCACACACACAGCAGAACCCAGTTAAGCAAGGTTACGGTTTTGAGTACAGGATCTTCAGGCTTCCTAACCCCACCACAAATGCACGAGGAAACGTACACCAGCTGCTTACAACTACCGATATTCTTGCACTGTCTCCCAACAAAGGCACCTATGATCTGCTACACAATCATACCAAAGGTTAAGGTAATTAACTAATGGCAATCATTAGCTGCTGACACACAACCTGAAATTGAGATGTAAGCCTTGCCTCTAAGTGTTCTGGGACTAATTCTTCAGCTCTCTAGACTGCCCTGTTTTAGGGACAAGAAATGAGATAGTAAGATGTTTTCAGGCTCCCCAGCAGATCATTTTTGATGCTGTGCAGCTAAGAGCATTCACAGAGTAGCAGATTTATTCTTTGTGCCCCACTGTGAAATACCAGAAATTCAGAAAAGAGAGCACGGTCAGGTCTCATACTAACTTTGCACACCGTATGGCATTAACCAGTGAAAGTTTTTTAGTTTTATTAATGGAGCCTCTTACAGGTGCAGCTGCATGATTTGGAAGTACAGTCCCTCCTGTGGAGGGCTGAAGGTCAAGAGCTGCCTTTGCTTGTGGCATGCAGCAACCAAACAAGGCAGACCACATCGCTAGCAGCAGCACCTGTAAGAGGTGGGAAGAGGCAGATCTAGGTCCAGACACCAGGCCTGTGCGCTCCAGGGAAGCATTTGACTGGAGGTCAGAAGAGCACAGGGCACCGCTGCATGCAAACAGGCGGCAAGGATGAATTAGTTTATAGAACCTTAGCCCAGTTTAAGCATCTACAACATTGCAATCCTTATGTATATGCATAGCTGGTATTTTAAATAGACTAATGCCGGAAAGGTCTTGTTGAACTCTATAGAACTGCTGTGGGCATTAAAACACACACGTATAAGACTGAGCTTTCAGTATAATCAGTGAAGCAACCGCCTAGAGTTAATGCCACTATCTTAAGAATTTTGTATTAAAGGTTAACTACATACTTAAATACAAAAGGTGATGTTGTACTCTTGTCAAAAACTAAGTGGCATAAACTCTTAATTGCTTCAAAACAAAACTATTGCAGAGTTAATAATTAAAAGCTATTTAGTCTTAGTGTATTAAAATAAGCTTGCCATGTGCTGTTTGCATAGTTCATTGTGTTCAAGACCAGGATACCAAAATCAATTCTAAAAGTACAATCCTGCCTGTTTGAGAGGCATTTTCAGTAACTGCAAATCTATTAGGAACTTCAAACTCAGCGAGAGTATATCAATGGCTAAAACATTTCATGCTTCCTGACTAGGAGGAGTTCTTTCTGCTGGAAAGTGCTGCTGTTTGCATATTTAGTAAAAGCTCTTGGCTTATCATTTCCATATCTGAGCAAATGTTATACTGTTCACACAGGAAGTGTAGCAGTGAGACCCAATATTGTCTTTTTCACGGGATCATTTGCTACTTCATTGTTAAACTCCATAGTAGCAAATTTTCTCTGAGAACGTAATTGTTAATTTAAAAAAACTGACAAACTGAAGTATAAAATAATTTTATCAATGTTTTTTAAACAAAGGAAAGAACAGAAACAAACTTGAACATGCATGTCTTTAATTTTAAAAGCATAAATGTCTTAATTTTGCTTTGTAAATACACATATGGCAACCTGCAGACCCACTAGCACTTGAAAGCTGTAATTTTTATCCATTCTTCCAGTCCGCAGCACTGATAATTTATTTGTAGAATGACTACTCATCTACTTATACCCTTTCCTCACGCATCAAATGGGAGTACAGACACTAACCAATTGAGCACTTCCACACTTTTCAGAAGACTTCCATGAAGAAGTCTCAAGCCTGTCTAGCAGCACATCAGCAGGAAAATAAGTGCCATGGAGCAAGCTAGAGAGCTCATTCACAGCACAGACTTCTCCGTAACAGCGGTTCAGCTGCGCGCTTTCACCCCATCAGCCACACGATGGGCAGAAGGGAGCAACCACCTGCCACAAGGCAAAAGTTACCCTGGGTTTACTGCAAGGCAGGAGCGCTTACACCGACGTTCAACGCGGAGAAGTGAAGTCAGAACAGCAAATTCAAACATTAACTCGTTCCCGGACCAGTTCTGCAAGAAGCCGCACCCGGACACCGCAGGGACGGGGGCAGCGCAACCCGCAGCGGGCGCAGCCGCCCCCCGCACGGCAGCAGGGGCGACGCGGCCCAGCACCGGCAACCGCCGGGGGAGCCGCCGGGCGCCGCCGCGGGCCCCAGAGAGCCCCGCGGCCCACGGCGCAGTTGGCCCGGCCCTGCCCGGCCCCGGCCGGCGCCGCCCGGGGGAGCTCGCCCGCGCCCCGCCACCTGCCCGCGCCCCCGGCCCGGCAGCGGCGCCCCCCCTCCTCGCCCCGGCCCGGCGCCCGCCCCGCGCGCCCCCAGCCCCGGGGCTCCGGAGCCCCCCGGCGCCGTCACCGCGCCCCGCCGACCGGCGGCGGCAAGGCACCCCCCCCCCCCCCCGGGCGCCGCCATTTCCGCTCGCTCACCTCCGGCCGCCGAGCGCACCCTGCGCTGTCGTCACCGCCGCCGGCCAGTCACGACCCGCTCGCCGTCACCGCCAGCCAATCGGCAGCGGAGGGGCGGGGCCGGCGGCGTCAGGCAGGCGCGCGGGGCGGCGCGGCGCGGCGGCCCCTGGCGGCGGTGAGGGGCGCTGCCGCGCGCACGTGGAGCGCGGGGCGGCCGGGGCTTTGCGGCGCCCGCGCGTCGCCATGGCAACGGCCCCGCGCGTCGCCATGGCGACGGCCGGCGGGCGGCTCGGCGGGCGCCCCGAGGCCGCGGACGGGGGGACCGGACGGACGGGGCGGGCGGACGCGGAGCGCGGCGTGTCCCGCCCGTGCTGCCGCCGCCCCCGCCCCCCGCGCCCGGCCGCCCCCCGCCGGCCCCCGGCGCCGCCCCGCCCCCTCCCGCCGCCCGGCTCTCGGCTCCCGGCTCCGGCTGCGCGGACTTCGCCCCGGCCGCACCCTCGGCGCCGCCGGCTCGGCCCTGCCCTGCCCTGCCCCGCCCGTCGCCGCCGCGGTCCCGGCCGGGGAGCGCCGGGGCGCGGCCGATGCGCCGAGCCGTGCGCGGTGCGGGGCCCGGTGCGCGGCGCCCAGTCCGGTGCCCGGTGCCCGGAGCGGGGCGACGCGGTGCGCGGTGCCCAGTGCCCGGTGCAATGCCCGGTGCGGTGCCCGGCGCCCAGTGCAGTGCCCGTGCACAGTGCGGGGCGATGCCCGGTGCGTGGTGCGCCGTGCCCTGTGCCCGGTGCGCCGTGCCGGGTGCGGTGCCCGGTGCCGGGTGCGGTGCCCGGTGCCCGGTGCCCGGTGCCCGTTGCCCGGCGCGGTGCCCGGTGCCCGTTGCGCGGTGCCCGGTGCCCGTTGCCCGGTGCGCGGTGCCCGGTGCCCGGTGCCCATTGCCCGGCGCGGTGCGCGGTGCCCGTTGCCCGGCGCGGTGCCCGTTGCCCGTTGCCCGGTGCGCGGTGCGCGGTGCCCGGTGCCCGGTGCCCCTTGCCCGGCGCGGTGCCCGTTGCCCGTTGCCCGGTGCCCGGTGCCCGTTGCCCGGTGCCCGGTGCCCGGTGCCCGGCGCGGTGCCCGGTGCGCGGTGCCCGTTGCCCGTTGCCCGGCGCGGTGCCCGGTGCGCGGTGCCCGGTGCGCCGTGCCCGTTGCCCGGTGCCCGGTGCCCGGCGCGGTGCCCGGTGCGCGGTGCCCGGTGCGCGGTGCCCGTTGCCCGGTGCCCGTTGCCCGTTGCCCGTTGCCCAGTGCCCGGCGCGGTGCCCGTTGCCCGTTGCCCGGTGCCCGGTGCCCGGTGCCCGGTGCCCGGTGCCCGGCGCGGTGCCCGTTGCCCGGTGCCCGGTGCCCGTTGCCCGTTGCCCGTTGCCCGTTGCCCGGTGCGCGGTGCCCGGTGCCCGGTGCGCGGTGCCCGTTGCCCGGTGCCCGGTGCCCGGTGCCCGGCGCGGTGCCCGGTGCCCGTTGCGCGGTGCCCGGTGCCCGGTGCCCGTTGCCCGTTGCCCGGCGCGGTGCCCGGTGCGCGGTGCCCGGTGCGCGGTGCCCGGTGCCCGGTGCCCGTTGCCCGTTGCCCGTTGCCCAGTGCCCGGCGCGGTGCCCGTTGCCCGTTGCCCGTTGCCCGTTGCCCGGTGCCCGGTGCCCGGTGCCCGGTGCCCGGCGCGGTGCCCGTTGCCCGGTGCCCGGTGCCCGTTGCCCGGTGCGCGGTGCCCGTTGCCCGGTGCCCGGTGCCCGGCGCGGTGCCCGTTGCCCGGCGCGGTGCCCGGTGCGCGGTGCCCGGTGCCCGGTGCCCGGCGCGGTGCCCGTTGCCCGGTGCCCGTTGCCCGGTGCCCGTTGCGCGGTGCCCGGTGCCCGGTGCCCGGTGCCCGGCGCGGTGCCCGTTGCCCGTTGCCCGGTGCCCGGTGCCCGGTGAGCGGTGCCCGTTGCCCGGTGCCCGTTGCCCGGTGCCCGGTGCCCGGTGCCCGGCGCGGTGCGCGGCCGGCGCGGCCGGCGCTGTCCAGGGCGCGGTGCTGAAGGCGGCGGCGGCCCGGCAGCCCGGGGCCGGGCGGGGCGGGGCCGGGCGGGGCCGGCAGGTGGCGGTGCCGTCGCCCCCCCGCGCCGGCCGCTCCCCGCCCCCCGCCGCCGCCGCCGCCGCTCGCATTCCCATCACGTCCGCCCGGCCCCGCCGCCGCTCCGCCGCCGCCGCTCCGCCGCCGCTCCGCCATGGCCAGCACCTTCGCCCGCGCCCTCTCGGCCCGCCGCTCCGCCGGCCTCCTGGCCATGGTGGGCGCCGGCTCGCTCGCCGCCGGCTTCCTGCTCGCCCGGGACACGGTCAGCGCGGGCGAGCGGCAGCGGCGGCGCTACCCGCCCAGGTACCGGCCGCGGCGGCGGGGACGCACGTGCGGGGCCGGGCGGCGGGCGGCGGGCGGGGGCCGCGGTACCGGTAGCGGGGGGGGGTCGGGCGAGGCCGGGCCGGGCGGCCCCGACGGCGGAGCCGGGGGCGCTGGGCGCGGAGCGGCGGCGGCGGGGGCCGCCCGGGCGGCGGGGCTCGGCGGGGCCGCGCGGTCCCTGCGGGAGGGGAAAGCCGGGCCCCCGGCCGCGGCCGCTGGCCCGGGGCTCCGAGGGCAGAGCAGGGCAAGGGGCGGTGAGCGCTGGGGACAAGCCCCTGGGAGCAGGGTGGGGGCTGCGAGCCCGGCGGGGAGGGGTCCTCGAGGCATCGGGCCAGGGGGAGCGCCGGGTCAGGCCGGCGTGCGGGGGCCGGGGAGACCCGCCGATATCCTGGTGGGAAGAGGGCAGAGCCAAAGGCTTCATGTTCTGTGACCCTGGCAAGACAGCCAGGAGCTCCATCTGCGGGAGGGTGTCAGAGCAGAAACTTCTCTGCAGCCCCAGGAGCTGGCTAGAGCTCCGGGCCTGACCCCATCCGGCCGTCACGCACGCCTGCCTTCGGGACAGGGGCTTCTCGTGCGCTTAAGACAAGGTTTCCCGGCGGTTCCTCGCTCGCTCGGCTCGGGCGCAGATTTAAAAGGGCGCCGGGGCCGGGGAAGCAGGGCGGTCGCCTTGCAGCCGGGGGGAGCGGGCGCCCGGCCCTGCCGGAGGGCGCCGGGGCAGGGGGCAGCGGGCGCAGTGGGCGCAGCGCCGGGCTGTCGCTCGCCTTGCTTGGGGCGCTCTGGCTGAGACGAGCCCCGAGAGGCGCGGTGAGGGCTCAGAGCGGGGCCGGACGGGGAGCGCAGGGCCCAGCTGGGACAGCCGCGGCCGCGGCGCTGCCTTCGGGTGTCGGAGGGGGTGATGCCGGCTGTGCCTGAAGGAGCCGCCGGCTGTGTTTACACAACCCGCGCCTGATCCCTTAAGCCAGATAAGCGCAACCGACTGCAGCCTGGTGCTAAGGTGCAAGCTCTGGCGCAGAAGGTTTTGCGTCACTCCCTGTTCCAACTGCTCCCTGCCAAGGGCCGCGGCGGGGAGCCGGGCCGGGCCGGGGGGCCAGGCGCTTGGCCCCCCGGCAGCACCCAGCCCCGGCGCCCTCGGCGGGGGCAGCGCCCGCCTCAGCAGCAGGGAAGAGGAGGTCCCTCAAAGCCCAGCGCCCTGGTGGCGGGCAGGGGCAGGCGGGGTCCTCCGGCCGGCTTCGGGGAGGGGAGGAGGGGGCCGCGCAGGCCAGCCCGGGCCGGGGGCCGGACCGGCAGGGGGATGTTCGCTGCAGCCGTCGGCAGGGCCCTCCTGACTCGCGCCGCCGGCCCCGGCTGCCCGGCCCGGCGCAGCTCGGCGGCAGCTCAGCAAGGCGAGAGGCGCGTTTCCCCCATCCCAACGCCGGTGCGGTGAAGGGCCGGAGCAGGGAGAGGGACGGGGTGTTACTGCTCCGAGCACGTGTGGCTGCTGCGATCCCTGCACCAAGCAACGCGTAGGTAGCGAGCGGTGCTGCTCTGCATTGCAGGCTGGAGCCCAGCTTGTGCAGAAAGCTGCGTGCTGAGAGCTTGCTCCGGGGCTCAGACCCGCTGGGTCGGGCCGCAGAAACGAGGAGCTGGAAATGGCATGAGTTCCAGCAGTGAGAAACGGGGGATGTTTTTGTTTATTCACCTCCCAAGAGGATTGCATTTCCAAGCTTCTTGAACGCTGCAGGATCGCAGGCTTTAGGTCCTGAGCGAGCGAGGATGGTGAGGAAAAGACGCCAGGAGCTGTGAGACGTGCCAGCCTGGCAGGAGAAAGGCAGCCGCTCCACCTGCGCGTGCCCCGCTCCTGCAGACAAGGGCGCCGGGGCCTGGGGAAGGTCGGCCTGTTTCCCTGGGAAACCTGAGCCCAGGCGTGTACTCCTTGCACGCACAAAACGCTCCCCGAATCCTCGCTTTTGGCCAGGGAAAGGGGGGCAAATTGGAAGTGCCGCAAAGCTGTTGCTGTGGCAGGAGCAATGGGCTCGGGAAAAGCAGCAGGACTGACGGTTAATGCTGGACAAGGAAAGCCGGGGCTGGGGCAGGGAGCGCGCGTGGGAAGCGGGGGCTGCGCTGGGTCGGGAGGAGGGGGCATGACCGGGGCCGCAGCCGTGGCTGGGGGGCGCTGAGATGAGCTTCCTGGTAGGGTGCTTCTGGCTGGGCCCGGGCTCTGTGACGGTGCTGACATTTGAGAGGAGCCTGGGCAGAGCCCCGGGGGGAGTCGCAGCATCCCCCTCCGCAGGGCGGGTCAGTCCATCAGGGTTTTTCCTCTGCTAGGCTTTAAGTTAAATACCGAGGGGCGTTGGCAACAGCTTCGAGGTCGGAGCAGCGCTCCGCGGTTGCGCGCCCAGCCGTGGCCCTGCCCCGGGGAGGGGGCACGTCGCTCCCCTCGGCTTCCTGGCACGGTGGCGGAGGTGCGGGCACGGAGGAGCCGGCGGCTGGGCAGGGTCCCGCGAGAGGGGCAGCGTCACGCTCGAGCGGCCGCGCCGGGCCCCCCGCGCAAACAAGCCGCGTCCTCCGCTGCGTCCCGCCGCCGCCGCCGCCGCCGCGGCCGCCGCGCAGGAGGGGCTGCCGCTCTGCAGGGGCGCCCAGGACCCGGAGGCAGAGAGGCGGCGGCTGGCGGCGCCGGGAAGGAGGCCTGGCCCGCGGCGGCTGCCGGCGGGGAGGAGCGGCGAGGCTGCCGCTCCGGGAGGAGCTGCCCGGCGCCCATGGGCTGGGAGCTGCTCGGCGCTCAGCGGGCGCCCTGCCGGGGCGAGGACGCGGAGGGCGGTGGCTGCGGGCAGAGGCGCCCGGAGGCCGCAGGGGGGACGGCGGTCCTGAGCTGGCGCTGGTGGCGGCCGGGGTGCTAGCAAAGGCCTTGCTGACAGATCGGGATGTCCTGGCAGACTTCCACCGAAGCAGCTGGGGGAGCCTGCAGGAGCACACCCTGCAGGCACAGCTGGAAATGTCACAGCTTTGTAGCCAGGGTTGGGGACACGTATCAAGGGGTCAAGGCGACCCTACTAAGGCCAAGTGCAGTATCATTTTCATGCTCATGGCAGAAGAAACCTGGAAATCAGGATGGCTCACCCGCGAGAGAGCAGCCCAGGCGGCGGAGTGGGCAGTCTCCCACGCAGCCCTGGCCTGGCTTTGCTGGGCATGCTTGTGAGCACAGCACAAAGGCTTTAACACTTTCATCTCCTGAATCCCCACGTCCCTGGCACCATCCAGCCTCATTTGGGTGCGCTAGAAAGGCTGAAAAGAGATTCCCAGATTTGCTGGCTGCGATTCAGGGCTGTTCTGGGGGAGGGCGCGTTCAGCCGCGGAGCTAAATCAGCACTGCAGCACAGAGCCTGTAGGCAGGGGCTTGAATCTCTTGGGTTTTTGGACGCTTTGAACACTTCCCAGTGAAGGCATGGACTGAGCGCACCAGACAGCATGCGTAAATCTGCAGCATCCTTATACCCCCCTGGCAGCAAGCTTGCTCCCCTTAGCAGCCTTTGCCGGGTCTGGGTGCAGTGCGCTGACTCCAGGGTGGAAAGCACAGCAAGTTGCAGTCCCAGCAGGCCAGGCAATGCTGGAAATGGGGGGGACACCGGACACGTCCGAGTGTCCCACTGCGGTCAGCAACCGTTTGTAGCCTGAGCGCATCCCTCCGGGGGACGCGCGGGTCTGCGGCCAGCACAGGCAGGAGCAGTGACGGAGGCTGGGGCGAGCGCCGTCCCGTACACGGCATGGCGTCCTCTGAACGGCAGCATCTCGAGCCAGTGCCGCGGGAGCAGCCCCAGCCTGGGCTTAGGCCCTGCCTGGAGCAAACATCTCCCAGAGCCACAACGCCCTCCCTGCACGGGGCAGGCAACGTAAGCCCTGACGCCCTTTCTTCGCGCAGAGCTCGGGAGGCCGCGAGTGCTGGCCAAGCCGTGGGCGAAAGGCCAAGGCGCATTCTTGGCCTGCAGGCGCCGGCGCGGAGGCGACCGCGGCGGCAGGGCTCCGCATGGCAGCCCGGGGCTGGGCGCCGGCAGGCCAACCCCGGCCCCGCGGCAGGGGCCAGGCTGCGGTCGGCCAGGCGGCCCGCACCCGGGACAGCACCAGCACCAGCACCAGCACCAGCACCTCCTCCCCCGCCCAGGGCCCCCCGCCAGCCGCTCGCGCCGCCGCGGGAGGGGGACGGCCGCCCTGGGGCTGCGGGGCGCCGGGCTGGCGAGGCAGCCTCGTGCCCCCCGGCGGGGGAGGCGCTCGGCGAGCAGGGCTTTGCAAGGGTCCGGCCCTGCCAAGCCCAGAACAGGCCCAAAGGCTGGCTAAAGCGGGAGCCAGGTCAGGAGACGGCCTCCCGCTAAGCTGATTAGAGACAAGCATCGCCCTAATGCAATAAAGTGCCCCGGAGCAGTGCGGTTCCCACCAGCTGCAGATCGGGGTCAGCCGACGCGCTGCCCCGCAGCCGCCGGGGCGGAGGGACGCGGGGTCGGGCCGGGTGCTGGCCGCGTGCCCGGCCCTGCAGCCAGCGCCAAGGAGGGGCGGAGGGCCGAGCCGGGGCCTGCGGGTGACGTGCCCGGCCCGCTCCCTGCCGTCCTGCCGCGGGGCGGACGGACGGACGCTGCTGGAGGAAGGTGCAGGGAGAGCAGCAGCCCTCCTTCTGGGGGCTTTGGGGCAGGCCCAGGGAGGAGAAGGGCAGCAAGCCCCTCTCCCTGGCTTGGCCACCGAAGCGGCTCAGCACGCGGGTGCCCGCGAGCTGGCCCGGGAGCGAGCCGCACCCAGCAACCCGTCCGGACCTGCCCGTGGCCCCTTGTCCTTGAGACAATGTCAACCTTCAGCTCGGGCTGCTCCCTGCCTTGCTGGCGCTCGCTGTATTGCTGTGCACGTCAGCCGTATCGCCGTGCATGCCGTATCGCCGTGCACGCCAGTCATATCGCCGTGCACGCCAGCTGTATTGCTGTGCAAGCTGTATGGCTGTGCATGCCGTATCGCTGTGCACACCAGCCATATCGCTGTGCATACCATATCGCTGTGCATGCCAGCTACACTGCTGTGCACACCAGCTATATTGCTGTGCACGGCAGCTGTATTGCTGTGCAAGCTGTATTGCTGTGCACGCCAGCTGTCGCTGTGCACACCAGTCATATCGCCGTCCACACCAGCTGTATCGCTGTGCATGCCGTATCGCTGTGCACGCCAGCCATATTGCTGTGCACACCAGCCGTATCGCTGTGCATGCCAGCTGTATCGCTGTGCAAGCTGTATTGCTGTGCACGCCAGCCATATTGCTGTGCACACCAGCCGTATCGACGTGCGTGCTCTGCCCCCTGCCAGCCGGCCTTTGCCCGGCCGGGCGAGCGGAGCAGCCGCGCCGTCCCCCCCCCCCGAGGGGCCCTTGCACCGTCCGAGCGCCGGGGCCGCCCGCGCCGTGGGGCCGGGGGGCAGCGGCCCGCTGGGTGCCATGCCGCCGGGCTGCCGGGACTCTCCATCCTCCCCTCCGCAGCGCCGAGTACCCCGACCTGCGGAAACACAACAACTGCATGGCCAGCAACCTGACGCCGGCCATCTACGCCCGGCTCTGCGACAAGACCACCCCCAACGGCTGGACCCTGGACCAGTGCATCCAGACCGGCGTGGACAACCCCGGCCACCCCTTCATCAAGACGGTGGGCATGGTAGCGGGCGACGAAGAGACCTACGAGGTGAGCGCCGGCCGGAGCCCCGCCGCGCCCCTGCTGGAGGCGGCCGGGCCCCCGGCGTCCCCTGCCCGGTGGTGGCCGGGGACAGACGGCCGGCGGGGCCGAGGGGGGGACGGCCGCCCCCGGCCACGGCCCCACGGGGGGCCCCCGCCGCGGCCCCCGCCGCCCCGCGGCCTCTCCGCACGGTGCCCTGTGCCGGCAGGTGTTTGCCGAGCTGTTCGACCCCGTCATCCGCGAGCGCCACAACGGCTACGACCCGCGCACCATGAAGCACAGCACGGACCTGGACGCCAGCAAGGTGGGTGGGTGGGCGCGGGGGGCGGCGGGGGGCCCTCGGCCGGGCGCCGCCGCCCCCTCACCGCCCCGTCCGCCCCCCAGCTTAAGTCCGGCCAATTCGACGAGCGCTACGTGCTGTCGTCCCGGGTGCGGACGGGGCGCAGCATCCGCGGGCTGAGCCTGCCGCCGGCCTGCACCCGCGCCGAGAGGCGCCAGGTGGAGAAGGTGGTCGTGGAGGCG
The DNA here is from genome assembly GCF_040807025.1 of Struthio camelus. NCBI lineage: Eukaryota > Metazoa > Chordata > Aves > Struthioniformes > Struthionidae > Struthio > Struthio camelus. Next base: position 421,181 of record NC_090953.1, read on the forward strand.
CTCAACGGCCTGCAGGGAGACCTGGCGGGCCGCTACTACCGCCTGGGCGAGATGACGGAGCAGGAGCAGCAGCAGCTCATCGACGTGAGTCGGCGGTGCGGCGCCCCGGGGGCAGGCCCCCCCGGCCCCCCCGGCCCCCCCGGCCCCCCCGGCCCCCGGCCCCGGGGAGCTCGCTCACGCCCTGCCTCCCCCCAGGACCACTTCCTCTTCGACAAGCCGGTCTCCCCGCTGCTGACGGCGGCAGGAATGGCCCGCGACTGGCCCGACGCCCGAGGCATCTGGTGAGGCCCCGGCCCCGGCCCCGGGGCGGCCGGCAGGGCAGGGACGCGCGCGGCGCCCTGCCCCGACATCGCCGCGGCCCTCGCGCCCCCGCCAGCCTCAGCCCCCGCCGGCGCCCTGGGCTGCGGGGCCCGGCCGGCCCTGGTGCCCCGGCCCGCTCCCTGCCCGCTCGCCGCCCCCAGCCGTCCCCTGCCACCAAGGCAGCTCGCGCTCCCTCCCGGCCCGCCGGCGCAGCAGCCCGCCCTCCCGCAGCGGGGCAGCCGGCCCCGTTACAGCAGCCCCCGGACAACGCCGCCGTGCCGTCCCCCGCTCGAGCTGCCCCTCCGGCGGCCCCGAGGGAGCGGGCACTGCGCCCCGCTGCCCCGGGACAGGCCGGGCCGGCGTCGCCCCGGCGCGGCGCCGCTTCGCCCCCGCAGCGCTTGCCCGAGCGGCTCTCCCGGCGGCAGGGACCCCGGGGCGCGGATGGGCACCGCCGGGGCTGGCGCGGGCGGCCGGGCGGGCAGCGGGGCCGCCGGCGCGGCCTGAGGGCGGCCCCGTCCCCAGGCACAACAACGAGAAGACCTTCCTGATCTGGATCAACGAGGAGGACCACACGCGCGTCATCTCCATGGAGAAGGGGGGCAACATGAAGCGCGTGTTCGAGCGGTTCTGCCGGGGCCTGAAGGAGGTGAGCGCCTGCCCCGCGAGTGAACGGACGGACGGACGGACGGACGGGCGGGCGGACAGGGACGGGCCGCGCAGCGCCCCTGCCCGGCTGGTCCTGCACGCACCGGGGCTGAACGGCTGCTTTTGCCTCTCGACCCAGGTGGAGCGGCTGATCCAGGAGCGAGGATGGGAGTTCATGTGGAACGAGAGGCTGGGATACATCCTGACCTGCCCCTCCAACCTGGGCACGGGGCTGCGGGCTGGGGTCCACATCAAGCTGCCGCTGCTGAGCAAGGTAGTTACAGCCGTGGGGTCTGCAGGGAGCCGGGACCGCCCGGACCGCGGGGACCGCAGCTCGGCGGGGAGGCGCAGGCCAGTGGGGCGGCCGGCCCTGGGGCTCGCCCAGGCTCCTCAGGGAAGCAGAGCGATCTCCAGCCAGGGTCCAGCCTGTGCCTCATCCACGGCTGGAGGGGGCCGGGACCCAGACCTGGTCCTGGGTCCACTTGCAGCAGGGCCCCCTGCACCCCTTGCCAGCCTGCCGGCGGGTCCCACCGGCCCCTGAGGGCTGCCGCAGGGAGCAGCCGGCGGCAGAGCCCGGCTTCCCTTGCTGACGGTCCCGGCGAGCTGACACCCCTTCTTCCCTGGGTACCAGGATAGCCGCTTCCCCAAGATCCTGGAGAACCTCCGCCTGCAGAAGCGTGGGACAGGCGGGGTGGACACGGCCTCTACCGGCAGCATCTTCGACATCTCCAACCTGGACCGCCTGGGGAAGTCCGAGGTGGGTGCAGAGCCGTGTCCGGGCAGGGAGGCTCTGGAGCGTGCGCCCACGACGGGCCCCAGCGCCAGACGAGCTGCGGGCCGGGGCCGGGGCCGGGGCCAGGGTGCGGGGTCTGGGCGCTGCGCTGCGCGCGGGCGGAGGGGCAGCGCGAGCCCTTCGCAGGGGGCTGGGCGGGCGCTGCGCTGCTGTGGCTCGGCCGGAGCCCCGGACGGTCCCTGACGGGGCGCACGTGCTCCTGGCTCAGGTGGAGCTGGTGCAGCTGGTGATAGACGGCGTGAACTACCTGATCGACTGCGAGCGGCGGCTGGAGAAGGGGCAGGACATCCGCGTCCCCAGCCCGGTGTCGCAGTTCTGGCGCTGAGCGAGCGCCTCGCCAGCGGCAGCAGGCCCAGCTCCTCCCCGCTCGGCTTAGGCGAGCGCCGTGCCCAGCATGTTGTTGTCCTGTAGCCCACGACGCCCCGTTCCAGCCCCCATAAACGTGTTGCTGCAGCCAAGGCTCGGTCTGCTCCGTGGCCCCGCTCCCGCGCCCTCTCCCTGCCCGCCCTCCTCCTCCCCAGGGACAGGGCGCCCGGGTGGCTCTGGGTTTCCGGCCCTGCCTCAAGGCGCCCCAGGACCTCCGCTGAGCCACGGCTGCCCTGGAGAACGGGCCCCAGGGGCTCAGGGGGCCGCAGGTGGGCAGGGCTGGGAGCAGCTTGCAGCCGCTGGACGGGTTGGCTGAGCCGGGCTCGGAGAAGGTGCTACGGGGCCGCGGCGCTGCGGCAGCGGGGAGCAGAGCTGGGTGCCCATCACAGCTTTATTAGCAGGACGCTCAGAGGACGCGGCGGGGCAGGCAGAGGAGGAGAGCCCAGGTGAAGCCAGACTGGGAGCTGGCTCCGCTCCTGCCTGCCGGAGAGAAAGCCCCATCAGAGCGGAGGTGTGCGCCAGACTTGGGGGGCAACAGCCCTGCGGCTGCCCGGAGGCCTCCGCGGCGCTCGCAGCTCTGGGCAGGGCTGGCGCGTCTGCCGCCCCGAGCCGCTCAGGGTCTGGGCGTAGGGCGGGAGGCAGCAGCGGGGGCAGCTCTCGGCTGCGCGGAGGTGGGACGAGGCGCCGCGCCGCGGCCCGAGAGGGGCGCGGGCTGGGCGGGCAGCAGGGCCGGGCTCCCTGCCGGCAGCGCGCCGGCGGTGGGCACCGAGCGGGGCCCTGCTCCTGCGCCTCGCTCCGGCCCGGCGCGAAGGGACGGCTCTGGCGAGGACGAGGATGCTGCCCCTGGCCAAAACCGCGTCTGCGCCGCCAGGGCGGCCCGGCTCTAGCGACGCAGGGCCGAGGCAGGCGGGGAGGAGGCGGGGAGCTGCCCGCGGCGGGAGGCGCGAGGGGGGCAGAAGCCCCCTGCTGCTCTCACCCTGGCCCTCCTGGGCTGCCGCCCCCTCCCACAGGGCGCCGGCCAGGGCCCGGCGCTGGGCGCTGCTCAGCCTCCGGCGCTGCTCCGGGGTGACAGCCGAGGCCTGGGCGCTGGAGAGGGTGCGCAGCTGGGCTGGGCCGAACACCACCTGCGAGGAGAGCCCAGCCGGCCAGGAGACCCCCGCCCCGCCTGCCGTGCCAGCCCGCTGCCCGCACCGTCCGGCGGCGGGGGCTCCGGCCGCCCAGCCCCGCGGGGAGGGGGGTGGCGGGGTCGGTACCGGCCGGGGAGGGGGCGGCGGGGTCGGCACCGGCCGGGGTGGCGCAAGGGCTGCGCACGTGGAGCAGCCGGACAGAGGGACAGCGGGACAGCCAGACAGCGGGCAGCGGGACAGCGGGATAGTGGGGCAGCCGGACAGCCGGACAGCAGGCAGCGGGCAGCGGGACAGCCAGACAGAGGGACAGGGGGCAGCCGGACAGCCGGACAGCCGGACAGTGGGACAGCAGCCCTGGCGCTGGCGGCCGCGGGAGGGAGCGTGGGGGCACTCACTGCCAGCTTGGGTGCCGGGATGGCAGCGACGGCCTGGGGCGTGAGCGCCCAGATCTGCTCAGGGACCAGCGCCGAGAGGACGACGTCGGGGAGCCCGGCTGGGGGCGCGGGGGGCAGCAGTCACCGTGGCGGGCCAGGGCACGCTGCTGTCCCACCCCACGCGGCACTGCCCCTCACCTGCCAGCGTCCCGATCTCCGTGAAGATTTCGGGCCCCCAGGCCCCGGCCGGGCCGAAGGCTGCGCTGGAGGTCAGGCGAGCCGCCAAGGCCTCCATCTGCTGCTCCGAGCAGCGCAGGCTCAGGGAGCCCAGGAAAGGGGCTGCTTTGCTGCGGGGCGGCGGAGAGCGTCGCGTGCCCGGAGCCAGAGCCCGGCGCAGCGCGGCGCGGTGGCAGCCTTGCCTGGAGCCGCGTCCCTGCCTGCACCTCTGCGGCGCCCTGCTGCCCGCCCGGGGTCCGCGCGCGGAGCTGAGTCCCCCCGGCCCGGGCACGGACCTGAGCTCCCCGGCGTCCAGGCTCCGCAGCTCCGCCGCCCGCAGCCCGCAGAGCAGGTGCCCCAGCGCCACCAGCTCGGGCAGCAGCAGGTCCCGCGCGCTGGCCCCGCGCTGCCGCAGGAAGCCGGACACCACGGCCCGCGTCTGGGGGAGCAGAGCCCCGAGGTGGGCGCTGGGCGGCGGGCGGGGGCCCGGTGGCCCGGCCGGCCGGCTGCAGCGCGGCGCCCGGGGGCTCACCTGCCTGCCCGACCAGCCGTCCAGCTCGCCCAGGGCGGAGAGGGCCCCCCAGTCGGGCAGCGCCAGCTGCCGCAGCTCCGGCTCGCCCAGCTGGGTGGCCAGCCGGCCCAGGAGCAGGCTGGCGGCTGCCTGCGGCGCCTGGCCGCTGCCCAGCAGCTGCACGGCCCGGCAGCACCCGCTCAGCTGCCGGCCGGCCCTGGGCGCGCTCCCCCCGGCACCGAGCCTGGGGCGCCTGGCGCCAGCATGGTCCCACAGCCCGCCACGGCCAGCACAGACCCCCCCAAGACAGCACAGACCCCCCCAGCCCAGCACAGACCCCCCCCCACCCTCCCCAGCCCAGCTCAGCCCCCCCAGTCCAACACAGACCCCCAGCCCAGCTCTGCCCCCCCAGCCCAGCACAGACCCCCAGACCAGCACAGCCCCCCCCAGTCCAACACAGACCCCCAGCCCAGCTCTGCCCCCCCAGCCCAGCACAGACCCCCCCCAGCCCAGCTCAGCCCCCCCACTCCAGCACAGCCCCCCCAGCCCAGCTCTGCCCCCCCAAGTCCAGCACAGCCTCCCCAGCCCAGCTCTGCCCCCCCAGCCCAGCACAGACCCCCAGACCAGCACAGCCCCCCCCAGTCCAACACAGACCCCCAGCCCAGCACAGACCCCCCAGACCAGCACAGCCCCCCAGACCAGCTCAGCCCCTCCCAGTCCAGCACAGAACCCCCAATCCAACACAGACCCCCAGCCCAGCACAGACCCCCCCAGTCCAACACAGACCCCCAGCCCAGCTCAGCCCCCCCACGGCCAGTACAGACCCCCCCCAGGCCAGCACAGCCCCCCCCCAGCCAGCTCAGCTCCCCCCAGCCCAGCTAAGCCCCCCAGCCCAGCACAGCCCCCCAGCCCAGCTCTGCCCCCCCAGCCCAGCACAGCCCCCCAGCCCAGCTCTGCCCCCCCAGCCCAGCACAGACCCCCAGCCCCGGCTGCGCCCCCTCTCCGGCCCGTCTCACCCGCCTGGCCTGGCCCAGGACGGCGCGCAGCTGGTCGGGGCGCAGCGCCGGGTCGGTGCTGAGCAGCCCCAGGCAGGGCCGGAGCTGCGCGGGGTCCATGGCGGCGAGCTGGGCCGCGCTCCAGGCCGCGGGGAAGGTGGCACGCACGTCGGCGCAGCTGGGCACCGGGGCTGCGGAGCCGGCGGCAGCGCGGCCTGGCCCCAGCCCTGGCCCCCAGCAGCACCCAGCCCCGGGAGGGGACGGCACCGGGGACGTGGGGCACAGGGGACACGGGGTCAATGCCGGGGGACGGCATCGGGGACGTGGGGCACGGCGGGGACGGGGCCAATGCCGGGGGACGGCACCGGGGACGCGGGGCACAGGGGGGACGGGGCCAATGCCGGGGGACGGCACCGGGGACGTGGGGCACGGCGGGGACGGGGCCAATGCCGGGGGACGGCACCGGGGACGTGGGGCACAGGGGGGACGGGGCCAATGCCGGGGGACGGCACCGGGGACGTGGGGCACAGGGGGGACGGGGCCAATGCCGGGGGACGGCACCGGGGACGTGGGGCACAGGGGGGACGGGGTCAATGCCGGGGGACGGCATCGGGGACGTGGGGCACGGCGGGGACGGGGCCAATGCCGGGGGACGGCACCGGGGACGTGGGGCACAGGGGGGACGGGGCCAATGCCGGGGGACGGCACCGGGGACGTGGGGCACAGGGGGGACGGGGCCAATGCCGGGGGACGGCACCGGGGACGTGGGGCACAGGGGACACGGGGTCAATGCCGGGGGACGGCACCGGGGACGCGGGGCACAGGGGGGACGGGGCCAATGCCAGGGGACGGCACCGGGGACGTGGGGCACAGGGGGGACGGGGCCAATGCCGGGGGACGGCACCGGGGACGTGGGGCACAGGGGACACGGGGTCAATGCCGGGGGGACGGCACCGGGGACGTGGGGCACAGGGGGGACGGGGCCAATGCCGGGGGACGGCACCGGGGACGTGGGGCACAGGGGGGACGGGGCCAATGCCGGGGGACGGCACCGGGGACGTGGGGCACAGGGGGGACGGGGCCAATGCCGGGGGACGGCACCGGGGACGTGGGGCACAGGGGGGACGGGGCCAATGCCGGGGGATGGCACCGGGGACGTGGGGCACAGGGGGGACGGGGCCAATGCCGGGGGACGGCACCGGGGACGTGGGGCACAGGGGACCGACCACTCCTGGACAGGGACAGCCTGGGGTCGGGGGGCACCAGGGGACGCAGGACCAGCCCCAGGCAGGACGGGACCCGGGACGGGGGGCACAGGGGACACGTGGCAGCTGGGCGAGGGGTGTGCGAGCAGCCCCGGGGGGAGGCTCTGGGGACCCGAGGGCAGGAGCGGGGCAGGGGCAGCGCTGCCTCACCTCGGTGGCCCGGCCCGGTGGCTCCCACCAGCGGGGCCACCAGGGCCTCCAGCTGCGGGCCGGGGCCGGGGCCGGGGGGGCGGCAGAGGCGGCCCAGCTCGCTCCCGTCCCAGTCCCGCTGGCTCTGCAGCAGCCGCTCCACCGCGGCGCGGCTCAGCAAGTCCTGCGCGGCGCGGCAGAGGCCTGAGCGGGGCGGCACCGACCCGGCGGCGGAACGGCCCGGGGCGGCGGGGTCGGCACCGGCCGGGGAGGGGGGCGGCGGGGTCGGCACCGGCCGGGGTGGCGCAAGGGCTGCGCACGTGGAGCAGCCGGACAGAGGGACAGCGGGACAGCCAGACAGCGGGCAGCGGGACAGCGGGATAGTGGGGCAGCCGGACAGCAGGACAGCGGGCAGCCGGACAGCGGGACAGCCAGACAGAGGGACAGCGGGGCAGCCAGACAGCCGGACAGTGGGACAGCAGGGCAGCCGGACAGCGGGACACCGGGACAGCTGGACAGCGGGCAGGCGGAGAGCGGGCAGGCGGAGAGCGGGCAGCCTCACCCGCGGCACGGCGCGCAGGCTCCCGGCCGGCAGCAGGAACACCAGGCGCCCCAGCTGCTGCAGGGCGGGCGGGCGCCAGCGGGGCGGCGGCCTGCGGGCAGCGGGGTCAGGGCACCGCCCGGCACCGCCCGGCCCGGCCCGGCCCGGCCCGGCCCCGCCGCCGCCTACCCCAGCGCGCCTTCGGCCAGCAGCAGCCGGCCCAGCTCCTCGGCCGCCTCCGCGGCCACGCAGGTGGCCTGCAGCTCCGCCAGGCGCGGCAGGAGGCTCTCGGGGGCCAGGCGCGCCGCGCTCTCCCGGCCCAGGAAGCCCACGAGCGGGCCCAGCGCGTCCAGGGCCTCGGCGGGCAGCGGCGGGGGGCCGCGGGGGGGCCCGGCCGGCGCGGCGCCCCGGGACAGGGCGCGCAGGGCCCCGCGAGCCAGGGCCGCGCGGCGGGCGGGCGGCAGCGCCAGCAGGCTGCGGGGCCGCCGTCTCGCGTGGGCCAGCGCCGGCCGCAGCGCCGGGCCCGGCAGCGTCTCCAGCAGCTTCGCCCTGCGGGACCGAGACTGCGCTGCGGGCGCCGCCGGCGGACGGGGCGGCCCCCGGCCCCGGCCCCGGCACCTACGGCAGCTCCATGAGGAACTCGGGTCCCAGCCGTGCCAGCTCCTCCCGGGCGAGCGGCGGCCGCCTGAGCGCCTCCTCCTGCACGCAGCGCCGCTGCGGACACCGCGGCCGTGAGCGGCGGCACCGCTGCCGTCGGGCGGCGCCGGGCTCGGCAGAGCCTGCTCCTTACCAGGCTGGCGGGCAGGGCGCGGGGCCGCGCGTAGAGGGTCCCCAGAGCCCCCAGGAAATCCTCGCGGCCCAGCTCCTGCAGCGCGGCGCAGCTCATGCCCACCACCAGCGAGCCCAGGGCGCTGCACGGCCGTGGGGTGAGACCGTGTCCTTCCTCGCTCCGGCTCGTACTGCCCGCGACCCTGGGGAGACCTGCTCGACCCCTGCCAGGGCACCCCCTGCACCCTGCCTCTGCCCAGGGCACCCAGCCCCTGCCCAGGGCACCCACCCTGCACCCTGCCCCTGCCCAGGGCACCCAGCCCCTGCCCAGGGCACCCACCCTGCACCCTGCCTCTGCCCAGGGCACTCACCCTGCACCCAGCCCCTGCCAGGGCACCCCTTGCACCCTGCCTCTGCCCAGGGCACCCACCCTGCACCCTGCCTCTGCCCAGGGCACCCACCCTGCACCCTGCCCCTGCCCAGGGCACCCCCTGCACCCTGCCCCTGCCCAGGGCACCCACCCTGCACCCTGCCCCTGCCCAGGGCACCCCCTGCCCAGGGCGCCCCCTGCACCCTGCCCCTGCCCAGGGCACCCACCCTGCACCCAGCCCCTGCCAGGGCACCCAGCCCCTGCCCAGGGCACCCACCCTGCACCCTGCCCCTGCCCAGGGCACCCCCTGCACCCTGCCTCTGCCCAGGGCACCCAGCCCCTGCCCAGGGCACCCACCCTGCACCCTGCCCCTGCCCAGGGCACCCCCTGCACCCTGCCTCTGCCCAGGGCACTCACCCTGCACCCAGCCCCTGCCAGGGCACCCCTTGCACCCTGCCTCTGCCCAGGGCACCCACCCTGCACCCTGCCTCTGCCCAGGGCAACCCCCCTGCACCCAGCCCCTGGCCAGCTGGCACCCAGCCCCTGCCCAGAGCACCCCCCCAGCCCCAGCCCTGGCCCAGGCCCCCCCCCCGCACCCTGCCCTTGCCCAGGGCACCCAGCCCTGGCCCAGGGCCCCCCCGCACCCTGCACCCTGCCCAGGGCACCCCACCTCTCCCAGCTCCCTGCCCTCCACGGGACCCAGCCCCGGCCCAGCTGGCGCCGGCAGCTCTCACCCGGTGGCGCGGTGGCTGCGGTTGGCGCTGGCTCCCACCTCCCTCCAGAGGAGCTGGGCCTGCGGAGGGGCAGCGGTGGGAGGCGGTGGGGGCGCAGGCCGCCCGCGCGGCCCCGTGCCCGGCCCCTTACCTGCTGCGGGGACCAGGGCAGGTGCGGGGCCCGCGGGGCGCCCTGCAGGGCCTGGGCGCCCGGCCGCAGGAGCTGCAGCGGCACCAGGGGCAGCAGGCAGTCGGGCCAGCCGTCCGGGGGCTGCTCCCGCCGGGGGCCCTGGGGAGGCGCGGGCGCCGGGGTGAGCGCTGCCGGCCGGCCGAGGGGCCCCCGCCTTGCTCGCCTGCGGGTACCTGCAGGGCCTGCAGCAGCGCCGCCGTCTGCGCCGCCGAGAGCAGCGGCAGGGCCGGCCCCAGGCACGCACAGCCTCGGCGCCGGAGCAGGGCCAGCACGGCCGCCAGCGACCTGGGGCTCAGGCCCGGCAGCAGGGGACACAGCCTGCCCGCGTCGCCCGCCGTCACCTGCCAAGAACCGCGCCGGCCCGCTCAGGCCGCCGTGCCGCAGCGGGGCAGGCCGGGCTGCCGGCCCCGGGAGCGGCCGAGGGGCTGGGAGCAGGGGCAGGCGTGGGGACAGCAGCGCAGGGCTGCGCCGCGCGGGGGTCTCGTCCTCTCCCTGCTCCCGGGCTCGGGGGAGGCAGGAGCATCCGGACACTCACGTCGTCCCTCCGGACGGCCCGGGTGAGCAGGAAGGATGCCTGGAGGGAAGGACGAGGCGGTGGGGCCAGCGGCGGGGCCGCGCGCCCGGGGGGCCGGTGGCACCGCCAGCTGGGCGGACGGCGAGGCTCCGGGGTGCCGCGCCGGGCTCACCTGGGCGCGCGTCAGCTGCGCGGGCTGCAGCGCGGGCAGCAGGGCGTCCAGCTGGGCAGCCGACAGGCGCTCCAGGAAGCCCACCCCCATTTCGGGGAGGACGCCTCTCCACGCCGGCAGCTCCCCAGGGCCCATCGCGGCCAGGCTGGTGGAGCGCAGCAAGTCCGCGAGGGCGAGCATGACCTGCCGGCGCGGAGCCGCAGGGCTGTGAGCCTGGGGCTGGTGGGCAGATTGCCCCCCGGCCGGCCCCACGGCAGGGGAAGGGACGGAGCTGCTCCCGGCACCCGGCCCCAGCGCGCTGCCTGGCCAGGAGCCGGCGCCGGCGGCCCCGTCGTGGCCGGGCTCTCCCAGCAGCCAGGCGACGGGAGGCTGCAGCTGCGGGGCGCCCGCTGGCGGGGTGCCCCGGGGATGCCCCGCGCGCCGCCGGCTCACCCGCCCATGCTGCTGCAGGGTCCCCGCGGCGGCGCACGCCAGCAGGCTCTGCTCCACCGGCCCCCGCGGGTCTTGCAGCGCCGCCAGCTCCTGCAGCTCCTCGGGGCTCAGGAAGCAGGCGAGGGTCCCAAGCCTGCGCGGAAACAGCCACGGCCCAGAGCCGGCGCGGGCAGCCCTGCGAGCGCCTGCCCTGGCGCTGCTCCCTGCCCCTCACCGGGGCGGCAGGGCACGGCTCGGGGCAGGGCCGCGCGGGCGCTGGCAGCACCCCGTCGCCCTCACCTCTGCGCTGCCGCGGGGCCGGCCTCGCGGCTCCCGTTCACCAGGCTGCGTGCCACATGGTGGCCCTGCGCCAGCCCCAGGGGCAGCAGCTGCCAGCCGTCCCCCAGCCCCCAGATCTGCCCAGGCACAAAGGGGTCAACGCACAGAGGGAGCCTTGGCCGGGGTCTCCCGGCCAGACCGGGCTGGGCATGGGGGATTGCCAGACGGAGGGGTGCTGGGTCGGGGGGGTGGCAGGTCCCAGCCCCACGGCAGGGTCGGAGGTGGCAAGTCCCAGTCCTGCAGCAGGGTTGGGGGGTGGCAGGTCCCAGTCCCAGGGCAATGTCAGGGGGTGGCAGGTCCCAGTCCTGCAGCAGGGTCGGGGTGCAGGGTCCTGGTGCTCCAGGGCAGGGTCGGGGGGGTGGCAGGTCCCAGCCCCACGGCAGGGTCGGAGGTGGCAAGTCCCAGTCCTGCAGCAGGGTTGGGGGGTGGCAGGTCCCAGTCCCAGGGCAATGTCAGGGGGTGGCAGGTCCCAGTCCTGCAGCAGGGTTGGGGTGCAGGGTCCTGGTGCCTTGGGGCAGGGTCGGGGGGGCAGGGTCCTGGCGCCCCGGGCAGGGTCGGGGTGAAGGCATGCTGGTGGGGCGCAGCGTCCCAGGGCAGGGGAGGCGGCAGTGGGGGGGGTCTCCCCGTGCACCTGCTGGGGCGTGAGCTGCAGGAAGCAGCTCAGCGGCAAGTGGGGCAGCAGCGGCAGGGCGGCGCGGAGGAAGCTCAGGGGCCAGGTGGGCACAGCCCCGAGGAAGGGGGCCTGCAGCAGGCGCCTGGCAAAGGCAGCTTTCTGCCCCGGCATCAGCTGGGTGCTGTGCGTCTGCAGGGCGGCGAGGCTGTGGGGACAGGGAGCCGGGGTACAGCTGCCAAGAGACGGCCCGAGCCCACGCCGAGCCCACACCCACCCCACACAACACACTGGAGACTTCATCAAGCGTCTGCCCTGCAGAGCCCAGGGCCCCAGGGGCTGAGGGGTGCTCTGCACGGCTATTGCATGGCCAGCTTGGCCGGGTCCCTGCAGGGACAGGGCAGCGCGGTGCCGGGGCTCTGCGGGGACGGGGCAGGTTGGGGCTGGGCCGGGTCCCCGCAGGGGCAGGGCAGCGCGGTGCTGGACGGAGCAGGGCCGTGCCACATGTGCAGGCAGCCCAGACGTGCAGCTCTGCTTACACCGTCTCGTTGGCCAGGAGGTCTGGCGGGAACCTCATGATGTCAGACACAGCCATGAAGGGGAGGAACTGCGACAGGTCGACAAACAGCTGTGGGGTGAGATGAGAAAACCTGCGAAGCAGCAGTGAAGCCAGCGACTGCAGCGCTTCCTCTCTGGATGGCAGCACCTGCAAAGCTGCTGTGAGCCTGGACCTCGGCAGGGCTCAGCCCCAGCCGCCCAGCACAAGCCCAGCACTGCTGTGATGGGTCCAGCCTGGCTGTCGCCCCAGAAAAGCACCCCCAGCATGGACCCTGCACCCCCCCCCAGCACTGACTTTGCCCCCTGTGCTTGGGCTCTGCATGCCCTCGTGTGCAGGCTCTGCACCCCCACGCATGGGATCTGCAGCCCAGAGCCCTGCACTCCCTTGTGCACAGACTCTGCACCTGCCCCGAGCATGGTCTGCATCGCGATGCGTGAGCTCTGCACCCCCCACGTCTGAGCTCTGCACCCCCCCACGTCTGAGCTCTGCACCCCCCGTGTCCGGGCTCTGCACCCCCCACGTCTGAGCTCTGCACCCCCCCGCGTCTGAGCTCTGCACCCCCCGTGTCCGGGCTCTGCACCCCCCACGTCTGAGCTCTGCACCCCCCCACATCTGAGCTCTGCACCCCCCGCATGCCGGCTCTGCACCCCCGGGCCGGGCTCAGCCCCTCTAACCACATCCACTCGCAGCCGGTGCCAGGAGCGATGCAGCAGGGCCAGGAAACGCTGCACGGCCTCGCTGTCTGCTGAGAGCAGCAGCTGGCGAAGGCGCTCGGGTGGCATCTGCAGGTACTCCTGCGGGGGGAGGCAGCTCGGGCCCTGTGCCAGCCCCCACGCCAGGGCGGCGGGCAGGCCGCCCCGCGCTCCGCAGGATGCTCCGTGGGCTGGCGCTGGCCCGGCTGGGGGGCCGCACCTGCAGGAGGATCCCCAGGGCTGGCGTGCCCTCCTCCTCCTGGAGCAGGTCCCAGAGCATGGCCTGCAGGGGAGCCGGGCTGAGCGCCGCAGCCCTGCCTGGACCTTCCCCAGCGCCGGGCGCCCCACGGCGGGTCCCGCGAGCCCTGCTGGGGGGCAGCAGACCCAGGGGCCGGGGCAGGGCGCCCCGAGCCGCGGCCCCGGCGCCCTGTTCCGGGCTCCCCGCTCCCGACCCGGGAGCCGAGGAGGGGAGCGGGCAGGCGCCCGGCCCCGCAGCCCGCCTGGCCGCCCCGCGGAGGGCCGTCCTCGCTCGCCCCGCAGGCAGGTGGGCGCCCGGGGCCGGCGGCCAGAGCCGCCTGCGCGGCCCGCCCCGCGCTCCCGACTCACGCTGAAGCAGCTCAGCAGCTCCTGCTTGGCCGAGGCCTCGCGTCCCCGCTGCAGGTAGCGGCCCACGGCCCGCAGGACGCCCCCGGCGGCGCCGGCCCAGGAGGAGCTGCCGTTCAGGAGGCTGGAGAGCAGGACGGCGTCGTGGAGCTGCCGCCGGGCCGCCCGGCCGGCCTCGTCCAGCTCGCAGAGGGCCAGGACGGAGTCGAGCAGGCGCAGCAGGTAGTTGACGTGGGCGACCCAGGCGGGAACCTGCCGGCAGCGCGCGAGCTGCGACGCCAGCCCCAGCAGGTAGGCGCCGGGGTGCGGGCAGAGCCCCGCGCCGTCCCGCTCGGCCGGCAGCGGCAGCAGCGCCAGCAGCTGCTGCAGGAGGCAGCGGCCGCCGGGCCGGGCGCCCCGGCAGTGCTCCTGCACCCCGGGCTGGGGCCGCCCCGGTGGCCGGGCGGCGCACGCCGGCTCCCGGGCGCTGCCGGGACTGGGGGCCCCGCATGGCTCCGAGGGGCTGGCGCTCGCCCGCGGGCTTGGGGCCCCGGCCGAGCAGGGCTCTGCGCCCGCCGGGGGGCCGGGGGGCCGGGGCAGCACCGCGGGGCCGCAGCCCCAGGCGCTCCAGAGCCTGCCGCTTCCCAGGAAGCAGCTCCACGCATCCTCCCAGCGCGCGCCCGGCGGGCAGGCGCCGCGGCCGGGGGGCTGCGGCCCCGGCGGGCCGGCGCAGAGCTCCTCCAGCAGGAGCTGCTGGGGGCCGGGGGTCTCCCTCAGGGAGACGTTGCTGCAGACGGTGGCATTGAACCGGGCGGGGAAATGCTCCCGGCAGAGCAATGCCCACGCAGAGCCCCCGGAGAGGTACCAGTCCGCGTCCGAGCACGCGACCCCCAGGTCCCCGGGGCGCTGGCTGGAGCCCCTGGAGCTGTTGAAGAGGTTGCAGTAGAGGTAGATGGTGAAGTTGGAGACGCCGGGCAGCCCCGGGACGCTGCGGTTGCAAGCAGCCTCCAGGACAGGGGGCAAGAGCGAGGGCTCGGCCTGGGGCGCAGCCGCTCTCCTGGGGACGGGCTGGAGGCAGCCGGCGAGGGGCGGCGGGGCCGGGAGCGCCCGGGCCGGGAAGCCCAGGTCCCAGCTGACGTTGTGGCGGAAGCCCCTGGAGGGCAGAGAGCGGGTCGGCACCGGCGCAGTCCACCCCGGGGAGAGCTGCCCGTCCGGGGCCCGGGCGCCGCAGCGCCCGCGCGGCTCGTCCCATCCCGTCCCGCCGGGACACCCAGCACCGCACGCTGCCCATCCTGTCCCGTCTGTCCTGCTGGGGCACCAAGCACTGCCCATCCCGTCCCGCCAGGGCGCTGAGCACCGCGCACCGTGCACCGCCCAACCCTCCCGTCCCGCCGGGGCGCCGCACTGCCCGTCCGGTCCGGTCCTGCCCTGCCCAGCGCACGCAGGCAGCGTGGCGCGGGGCCGGGTGGCGCGGCGGAGGCCCGCGGCGCAGCGGGGACGGCAGCCCCGCAGCGAGCTCCTGCGGCCCGGGGCCGGGCAGGGCTGGGTGCGCCCGGCGGGGCGGCGCGGCGGCCTGCTCCGTCCCCGCGGCTGGGCGTGCCGGCGGCTCCCCCGACTCACCACAGCAGGAGCTGCGGCAGGGTCCCTGCGGGCCGAGGGCGAGGGCCAGGGTGAGCGCGGCGGCCGCCGGAGCGCGGGCGCCCGGAGCCGCCGGAGCCGCTCACCTGCGGAGCAGCGCCCGTCGCCGTCCAGGCGCGGGACGCCCAGCGCCAGCGAGGCCTCCTGCACCAGGGCGCCCCGCACGCGGGACACCCTCCTCCAGAAGCGGCCGGAGGGCCTGCGGCCCGCGGCCCGCGCCGGCCTCTGCCGCGCCACCCCGCCGGGCTCCTCCGCCCCGGCCTCCCCCGCCGGCGCCCGGGACGGCTCCGGCTGCGGGGCCCGGGGGCCAGCGGGGTGCCCGTCCCGGGGGGCGCCAGGCTGCAGGGGGGCCAGCAGCCGCGCCAGCCCGCTGGGGCCGCCGCCGCCCCCGGGCCCTGCCAGCGCGCAGCGGGGGCTCTGCGGCCTGGCGCCCCTCGGGCCCCGCGCCCGGGCCAGGCTGCCGAGCAGCTGGCAGCGCGGCCGGGGCGCGGGGGGCCGCTCCGCGCCGGACAGGCTCCACGGCCCGCTCAGGAGGCCGAGGAGCGTGCCCCAGCGCCGGCCGCCCCGCAGCGAGAGCAGGAGGCGCTGCAGGCGCAGGAGGGTGGCGCGGGGCGGATGCCGCACGGGGCCCCCCGGCTCGCCCGCCCGCTCCGGGCGCCCCGGGAGCCTGGAGGTGCTGTGCAGGAAGCTGGGCAGCCCATCTTCGCCCTGCCGGGCACCCCGCGGGGTCTGGGCGGGCCGCGCACCCGCCGCAGGCGGGACCCCCAAGGCCTCCAGGCCTGCAAGCGGGCTCTGCACCGGGGCTGGCATCTCCGCTGGCTGCCGCGCTCGGGCTTGCAGTGCGGCCAGGGCAGCGCTGCTCAAACACAGGCTGTCCCGGGACTCCAGGAAGGACACGGGGTCTTGGGGCATGGTGCCGTTCCCTCCCCAGGCAGCTCCTGCAGGGCAGCGGAGAGCTGGCTGGCACGCTGCACGGCGCAGCCCCCGCCAGCCCGCCCAGGGCGCCGCCGGGGCATCTGCCACGGGTGCCCCCTCCGCAGCTCCAGCAGCGGAGGCTCAGGATGGGCCCCTCGGCCTGCCCTGCAGCCCCACGCTGAGAGGCCTCGTCCCTCCAGGGCTCGGCAGAGCTCTCCCTTCCTCGCCGCGCGGGGCCGATGGCGTCGCCCAGCAGACCCTGCTCTTCGGGACCACCTCCAGCTCTGCGTGGCACTTCAGCACCCAAGACCGCCCGCCCGGTCCCCAGAGCTGCCCAGGCGCGCATCTCCCACGGGTGCCCCCAAGCTTGGGTCCAGCCTGGCCCGCGATGCCAGAACGCGCAGGGCAGCCCGCACCGCAGGAACGGGATTTCTGCCTCCGGGAGCTGGCGCCCGGGCTGCAGCCGCTCTGCAGCGTCCCGCTCCCGCGGAGGGCGCGGGGGCTGAGCGCCTGGGCACGACCCTGCCGCTCGCCTCCAGCCCAGCAGCGTCCGCGGGGCCTGCAGGGCTGCGCTCACTCACCGGGGCCGGGCGCCCACCGCAGCAGCAGAAGCAGCATCCAGGCGCAGGGAAGGCCAGTCCCCATTTCTGCGTCTTGCAGCCGGCAGGAGCCTCCGGCAGCCCCCTGCGGAGCTGCGGGCGATGAGGGAGCTTCAGCCGGACCGTGGGGACGAGCTGGGCACCACAAGCTCACCTGATGCCTTTCTGCAGCCCAGCCATTACCTGCACCTGGGAGGGATGAGCCCGACTCGGGCTCACCTTACACTTTCCGCTGGCAGAGAGGGAGGGACGTTCAGGGGGCCCAGGAGCAGGTGAACAACAGGGACAGACAGAAGGGGCCCCACGGGGCTGGCTTTGCCCTGGCCAGAGCGGGCTGGCTGCTGCAGGGGTGCCCACGCCGCCCTGGCCCATCTCACCCCTCCGCAGACAGGGCTCCGGCTTCCCCCTCCGACAGAGGCGCCCCCGCGGACTCCCGCCCCATCATAGCACCCTCTCCCGGCCCCAGAGACCCCGCTGAGAGGGAGCCACCCCACAGGCGCACCCCGCTCCCTCCGCCCCGGCCCCGGCCCCGGCCCCGCGCCGTCCTGCTCACAGCGCTTCCGCCGCCCGGCAGCGCAGCAGAGCGCGCCTGGTGTCGCACCGGGCCGGACGCCGACAGCCCCCGTCTGCAGGGCTGTAACCCGAGGCCCGCGTGCCCGCCCGCCCCTCTGCCACAGACAATGCCCAGGCTATTGCATTATTGATGCTGCAAACCCGCCTGCTCCTTGCCTTGCACTGCACAATAACGGATGAGCTGAAACCGCTAGGTCTCAGCGGCCCCTGCCTGTGCCAAGGAGCCAGGCTGGGCTGGCTGGGCAGCGGCCGGCACGAGCTGCCCAGGTGCCCGGCTGAGCCCCGCCGGGCGTAAACCTCTCCCTGGGTGCTGCCGCGGGGGCTCAGCAGACCCCCTGTCCCCAGCCGACCCCCTGCCAGGGCACGTCCCCTCCGCCCAGCCTCAGTCGGGTCAGCTGCTGCGCGGGCGGCAACGGAGCAGCCCCCTTGGGCTGAGCCTCTGCAACGCGGCCGGCGCGGCAGCCTGGGCCTTCCCTGCCGGGCGCTGCAGCTCCTGCTTCCCGCCGGCGCATCCCTGTCCCTGTCCCTGTCCTTGTCCTCACCCCGGCCCGGCCAGCCCCAGCCCACAACCCTAGAGCTGCTGGGCACCACCGCGGGATGCAGCGCCCGGCTCGGCCCTGGCCAGCGCCACGCTGCCCCACTCCCTGCTCCCCGCTGCCCGTGGGGGCTGGCGGCGGCAGCGGCTGCTGCCAGGCCGGCCGCGAGCGGCGGCTGCCCGGGGCTCGCGGTCACTCGAGGGCGCCCGGTGCCACCGCCTCCGCCGCGACTCCCGGGCTGAGCCCCGGCGGGGCCCCGAGCTGCCCCGGCCCATGCCGTGGCCGTGCTCCCGGGGGGAGGTCGGGGTCGGGGCCGGGCCGGGCGGGCGGGCGGGGACGGGCGGGGACGGGGCGGGAGTGGGAAGGAGCGGACCAGGGCGGGCGGGGATGGGGCGGGAGTGGGACGGAGCGGAGCGGGCGGGCGCCGCCGCGCTGCCCCACGGCCGCGGAGGGCGCTGCGGCGCTGCGGGACACGCAGGGAGCGGGCAGCTCTGGGTTCACGGGTGTCCGTTTCCCACGAGACCCCGGGGCGGTGCTGCGCAATCAGAGGGACGGGAGGCTGCGCGTTTCTGTCTCTCCCTTTCGTTTTGCGCTATGTCCCGAGTCCTTCCAGCGTCGCTCCTCACTTGTTCTCCAGGTTCATCAGTGTCAAGACTGCAAGGAAGAGCAGAACTTGTTACGTTTCCTGCTAGTGAAATTGTGGTGATTTCCAGCAGCACAGGTTAGACTAGCTGCGCAGCAGAGCAAAGTCCTGTAAAATAAGAGCCAGTCCTACTGTGCCCAGGATGGTTGCAGCACGCAGCGGGGTCTTGGTCTGCACACTTCGCTCAGCTCTGCAGTGACCTGGTCACTGCATGGGGCTGGACAAGCACGAGGTGGGAGGCAGAAAGCGGAGCTGACCAGACTCCACAGACCGGCAGCTCAGGTTAAACGGTGTGTTGCTGAAATGTGTGGAGCTACGCAGGAAAGACCACAGGACAAGGGATTCACCTGGGTGCACAAAGGAGCTGGGCAGCTGGCAAACAGAATTCGGTAGAGGTCAGCCCACACCTAGGCTGGAGCTGTGCAAGGTGTGCAAGAGCGTGGTGCACATGTGGACAGTGGTGGGGCTGGATGGAGGGAGCAGCACTGGGCTCCTGTAGGACCCTGCGCTACAGGAGACTGCTGCCGGGGCGGCCATGCAGCCTCGGTCTGGCAGGAGGGAGCGCACACTAACCAGCAGACTTCTGCAGCTTCTTGCGATCCTCCAGGTTATATTGCAACTGCTCCAGCAGCTCCAAGTAACGGAAGAGAGAATCACGAGGCCAGACTACTTGTACATCTTCATTTTCATCAATCAGTCCCTGCAGGTTCTCGTGGATATATGTCTCCCAGTCCACTGATGGAGGCAAGGCCTCAGTATCAGGGCTTGCAGAAGCCCTGTTCCCCTCTCCGTAAGAACAGCCCCCTACTTTGTCCTGCTTCGGCCTTCTTTCAGCCCTTTGCGAGTGGTGCAGACCCTCCCCCTCCCGTTACTCGAGGAAGAATGTGGGCTGTCTCTCTGGTCTCCCTCAGGTCTCCTGCCCAGGTTCAAGGTGTGGGGGCAGCAAGACTCACAGTCCTTGGGCAGGAAGCCCTTCGTGACTTGCTCTGCTGGCAGCTTGAGTTCAGAGCTCTTGGACACAGAGGGGGCTTTTTTGCCCTGCTCTGCCTCTAGGTCCTGTAACCTGCTACAGAAAGGAAACCCACAGGTGAGCGCTGGCCCTGGTGGACCTCTAGCCATGTTCCTCCACCACCTGGCTTCTGTATTTGGATCTGAGCTATGACAAACCTAGCCTATCTGGCAAATCTGCTCTGTTTCTGAAGTGGGGAAGGGGAAGAGCATTATCAGACATGGCTGGCACAGGGCTGGCTCTTTCTCCTGTTCCTGGGGACAATCACACAGGGAGGAGCCCTGGTCCCTACTGTTCCTGTACAGGTCCAGGATGTCCACACTCACCTGGCAGAGCCTCTGGGTGAGCTCTTGAGGCCTGTGCAGGACTGGCTGTGTCTCCTGCAGAGCAAAAGGGAGGAGAGCACCACTAGGCAAAGATCTTCCTTGTGCTGCAGCATCCACGTGCTGTGGGAAGCGTTTTTTGGCAGGAGATATGATGGGATGTTCTCATGTCTACCTCTCTCTAATTTGCATTTTAAATAAATCCACTTGTTTCTGGGTTTCTATCTGCTGCACTTCTTCGATCTGCTCGCTCCGGATGGTTTGGAAATTACTCACTGGGAAGTAAAGTGATGAGTGCTGAGTAGAGGGTCTTGGCAACACGGAGGGAAGGGAACTTGGATTTGTGGACTTTCCCTAGGCTGCTCTGCCCGTGAGGAGTCCGCTTGGAAGGGGCTGTGTGCTGTGCCCATTGCCTACATTGCTACTGTGTACCCCAGAGAACTTGCCGGGGGGGAGGGGGGAGCTCCCCAGCTCCTACAAAGGGAGAGAAACCACAGCTGGGCACTGGTCTCCAGGCTCTCTCTCTGTGAGAGATCCCAGGTTGAAGTGAACAAGGGAGTCAGGCATGGTACCCTGCTCCTCTTTTAATACTCTTTTGTTGGTCCCTTGTCCCATTGGAACTAGCAGTGCTCGCTGTAGGAAAGGGCAGCACCCACCTCCCCTGTCCAAAGTCAGGTGCTGCCCTTGCGAGGGAGCAGGAATGGGCCTTGCTGGTGTTTAGACAAAAAAGCACTGTGTGAGCTGTTTGGGGGGCCCTGCAGAAGGAGGTTGACGGCTGGGCCTGGCCCAGTGCTCACCCATGATGGCTACAATGATGTTCTTGAAGAGGAAGGACCCGATCAGCAGCCAGAGGATGATGTAGGTCCCGCTGATGAACTTGTTCATATTGGGGATCTTCCAGGTGTCCTGGAGCAGGTCATACCAGTGGTCCATGGTGAAGAGGATGAAGACAGTCACCACTGCATTGGAAAAGCTGCTGCAGACAGAGAACGGCTCTGTCAGGTGTGGTCTCTGTGTTCTCCTGCCCATCAGCTGTGTGAGCTGGGGCAGGGTGAAGCACATTCCTGAAGAGCCTGGCTGCCATCCCGGTCCACGTGCAGTGTGCCCTGCCTTGTGCGCCCCGCTGCCCTGCTGCCTAGCTGCTCTGGACTTCGCCCAGCCTGGGTGCAGGAGAGTCTCTGTGGGTATTTTAGGATACAAGTGTTATGTGCTTCTGGATGGGGTGCTGGGCGTGGCAGGGCTCTATCGGACCATCAGAGATCTCATGGGGGCTAGAACCTATCCTTGTGGTGGAAGCCAGAGCACAAGATGGCAGTGGAAGTTGTGGGGTTTTCCCCTCAGTCATAAAGTACTGGTTTCCCTCCCCAGCATCACACTGCCCTGCACCCACTGGCATCCCACATACATGTGGCAGCTCTAATCAGCACTTTGGGCAGCCTGAGCCGCAGCAGCAGCCCTGTCTCCCTATACACACTGCTAGAGCATGGATTGGGCTGGGGAGGAGATGGCCGAGATGTGCGGCACTAGGATGGTGCCAGTGCCTGGTATCAATATCGCATGTTGGAGAAAGCAGCTACAGGAGCCCAGGGCAGCAGGCAGAGAAGATGTTGCGAGGTGGAGGCTGGGCACTGAGCCTGCACGACAGAGGCACTTTACCTGAAGTAGTCCTTGTAGTTTCGATCTGCATAGTGCGAGTGAGTGTAGTTCTCAAAGAAGAAGACACCAGAGACAGCAAACACGTAGAAGAAAACGAGCAGGAACAGGAGGATGTAGGTCATGGCCTGGGATGGGGTAGAGGCAAGGCTGTCAGGACAGGCAGTGTTGGCACTTAGCAGGGAAGGGCAGAACATCGGGGTGCTGCTGCACTGGGGGACGGTGGCTGTTCCTGGGTGCCAGGAGTCAGCCCGGAGCATTTGGGCTCTGGGGAGTACTCGGGCAGGGGCAGGAAGAGGGTTGCAGTGGGTGAAGGCAGGTGTTGGCTGTGCGGTAGGGTACAGGTGTGACATGCTCTGCTGGGAAACGAGCTGCAGTAGATATGTGGCACAGCAGTGGCTTTCCCACTGCCATTGTATCCCAGGCCCACCTTCAAGGCCTTTGCTATGGCCATGATGATCCGCCGGACCTGCTGGAACCTGCAGAACAGCTTTAAGGAGCGGAGGATGCGGAAGACACGGCGGACTCTCTTGGAGACAGACTCTTCTGCGATGTGGAAGAGGTACAAGAACTCGGGGATGAGTGACTGCAGCCAGGAAACAGCGTGGAGGTCTCAAACCTGATAGCCAGGCCAAGGTAGCCCTCTGCCCCCACGGCCACCCCATGCTGCAGCAGTCCAGCCATCTTCCCACACTATTGGGGAGCTGGCAGCCCCAGCCTGTGACGAAAGCCCCTGGCCCAGATGACGGAGGAAGGAGGGTCTGCACCGGCTGTCCAGAAACCATGAGTCAGACCCAGAAGGATAAGACATCAGCTCCATGAGTGTCCAGGCTGTCTAGTTTTGGCCTGGGGTAGCCCCATTTTCCAACCTCCAATTTTTTGCACCAGTGGAAGCAGACCTCTTGTAAACTGGTGGCTCCAGAGGCAGGTGCTGGGGAGGGCTCAGACAGCTGGAGAGCTGGCAGAGCGGCACTGAGCCGAGCCAGGCAGGAGAGCGTGGCATGGGTCTGAGCAGCCCGGAGCGTGCAGCAGGAACATCGCTGGCAGGAGCAGCCAGAGCCTATCTGTGGGATTTCCAGGGCAGCGAAGGACCCCCACCCCACCCCACCCCACCCCACGTTGTGCCCTAGCTCTAGGGTAGGCAGCTGATGCCACCTCCAGGGACTCACGGTGCTGCTCTGGGGCTCGCCCAGGGGCTCTTACCACAAAGGTGATAGTGAAGTCGAAGATGTTCCACCCACTCTTCCAATAGCCCCTGAAGCTGACCAGCCAGTTCAGTGCAATATCAATGATGAAAATGATAGCAATGACCCAGACTGCTACCTCCAGGGCAGTGGTTATGGTGTGGCTCATGCTGGTCCTCTTCATCAGCTCTGGGGAGCATAGGGGACAGTTGTTGACGCTCAGCTCTCAGCAAGGGGAGACAGCTATATAGGGTGAAGGCAGGAGAGAGGCTGCTGAAAGGGGAAACAATGGTGGGATAGAAATGCTGTGCTGAATGATGTCCCAAAAAGTCCAGCCGAGCTGCCAGCCTGGCTGTGATGGGAGGGAGTGCTCAGAAGCTGAGCTTTGAGGGCAAGGCCTGGCGGGATGGCCCAATTTGAGGCATAGGTCCTCAGAAGGGTGAGATGGGATGCAGCAGGATAGGAGGTTGATGCACAGCCAGGGAAGCTGGGTATCTGAAATTAACCATTGATAAAATTTGGCCACTAGCGCTGGCTCTTGTGGGCAAGTCTTGCAAAACCACCAGCTACAGAGCATCCCTTCGCAGCAGCCCTAAGCCTACTGCCATGGTGTAGCATGAAATGCAGCCAAGCCTGCTGTGCGGGGAGGGCTCAGCCTGGGGAGATCCAGGCCTGGAGCCCGTGTCAGGGTCAGGCTGGTACCATGCAGCAAGAAGGAGAGGCCATTCCTGCTCACCACTTTTGATCATCAGGACAAATGTGTTCAGGAAGATCAGGAAGATGATGAAGCTTCTGAAGACCATGCCTGAGGTTTGTCATTGAGGAAAACTCAGGACACTAATTGCCTGTCAAACTCCATGGACAGAGGCACTCACAAATGGGACTCAGAGATGCACTGAGCACTATGGGACATACTGTTCCACGGACAAGCTTGGGCTTGTCTCAGTACCCTGGCCACAGAGTTCTGCCTTTGACAAGTGACACTCCAAGCACTGGAAAAGCTGCAAAGTGGTCCCATGAAAAGCTGCTGGGCAACAGCTGCTCACCTGAGAAAGGCATCCGAGGAGGGCTTGGGCCTCAGTACTTCAGCCCTCCAGCGCTAAGTCATTCACACGGTCCCTGCTCACCCATCACTGGGCAAAGACAGTGCAGGCTGCCAGTACACGGAGCCTCTCTCCCAGCAGGAAGCCAGTTTGATCCATCCCATTCCCAGAGCTTGCCCTCCTCCCCCCCAACTTGGAGGGAGCCTGTCTCCCGTGGGCCAGCACTGCCCGCTGCTGCATGGTCATCAGGCTGGCTGTGGAGGATACTGCGCAGGAGCCAGGATGCCCAAAGGGCGAGGGGAGGCCAGGGGCTGCTGCGGACATCAATGTGGCTACACAGGTGTTTCTCTGGGGTGATGAGGGTCTTCCTGATGGGACTGATGTTGAAACGGACCAGCTGGTTATGATCAGCGAGCAGCAGCTTCCTCTGCTTCCTGGGATCTGTGTAGAGACTAAGCAACTCCTAAGGGGGTCTGCCTTCTCCCGTGACTGGCAGGGGTGGCAGGCATGCTGCTGGAGGGATGAACTAAGAACCGGTGGCACTGGACAAGGTCTGGCCAAGCAGCACTCTCCAAACAGAAGCAGATGGAGGAAGGACAAGGAAGGAACACTGGAGAAGGAAAGAGCAGACTTTGCTGGACAGTTTAGTAGGCTGTGTCCAAATCCCCCCAAGAGGCAGGCCATCCTGGATGTGGAGCTTCCTCAAACAACTACACACAGCTGCGATCAGGCCGGGCTTTGAACCTGCCTTAAATCAAGTCATGTATAGCATTCAGCAGATGCTGTGGGATCACACAGCAGAGCTGGGGTCAGGACACAGGAGCCCAGCCGTCCCTGTGACAATCCAAGCTTCCATCCAAAGCACTTAATTCCCGGCCACCTTTTTCACTCTGCTCTATGCGCAGCCTCGGCCAGACCTGTTACTGGCCACTGAACTGGGGTGTGCAGGAACATTAAGAGGTGCTTTTCTGCCCTGGTGCCATCAGTGAAGTATTTTGGAAGTGGAAATAACTGCATGCTGCCTGTTTGCCAAATTACCAAATACAGGACAGTAGCTGTGTCTCTTTCTCCTGCTCTAGATGAGACCTGAGCAGAGGATGGGTACAGCTGGAAAAAAACGTTTAGGCTAGGCTGACTTACCATGCTGCAGCAATATCTATGCAAACAGAGGTGTGAGAGGGGATAGGTCTTAATCTGTCCCTTTCAACCCTGCCAGAGAGAAGAGGTGGAGGTGCTGCTGGCCAGGTGTGAGAGTCTGGCAGATCTGAAAGGCTCTCAATGGTTAGATTATTGCCATAAACCCTTCCTTTTGAGGGGAAAATCCTGACCTCCTGCCTTTCTCCCATTCTGCCAAGCTCTCAGGCACAGCCTTTCACCCACGCCCTTGGGGAGCGATGCAGAGAGCAGGTGGCAAGGCGGACGGTGAGACAAGCATCTGTGCTACCCATTCACTGCCAGCCTGGCAGACAGGCATCTGGTTACCAAGGAAATCCTTGATGTAGTGTCGGGGGGTCGCTTGGCTCAGGCCCTGGAGGTGATCCACCAGGTAGAACATGCAGACCAGCTTAGAGCGAATGGCCTCAGCCCGGGGAAGCACCTTCACTGGGGAGCATCTAACGTTTCTGCAAGCATCCTCCGTGCTCTGAAACAGAGAGGAAGAGCAGCAGCGTGGAAGGTGCCCGTGCTGGCCGCGCCGGGCAGGAGCCTCACCTGAGGATTCATGGCTCGGGCGTTTCTCCGCGCTGCCCTTGCGCTCGGAGGCTCTTGGCGGCACAGAACACAGGCTGACCTCACAGTGTGGAACAGAGGGAGCGCGGAGCCCTGCTCCGGGCGGGAGCCTGTCCGGGAACAGCCACCGCGGCTGATGACGGCCAGCGTGGAGGAACCTGCCCAGTTACAGCCAGGGTGTGCAGCGCTGCGCATGCAGTGCTGGCAGTGCGAGAGCCCCCCACTCCCACTGTCCCCCCAGGCCTGGCCCAGGCACCGGGAGCGCTGGGGCCCGGCCGGCGGGCTCACCTGCATGTGGGGGCCTGCTCTGCGGTAGGATGTGCGGTGCAGCTGTTTCACACGGACTAGCAAATGATGGTCACATCCAAGTGAGCAGTGTTATTTCCCAGGCTCATTGCTGTCGTGTCGGACACGGGCTCCCCCGCAGCCTTCCAGCCTTCCGGGCCGTGTGCCCCGCTCCCTCCCGCCACTGCCTGGTTCTGCCTGCGGGGGCTCTGTCGGTACCCGTATTCACGATGTGGCACGACTGAGGTCAAACTCAGAGAAATTCCTGATTCCTCCAGCAGTAGCTAGTCCATTTTCAAACCACTAACAGCCAATGTAGTGTGAACGCCCTCTGTGCCATGGTATGGACAGCTGGGTGTATGCACCAGGTTGTGCAGATCTGGTGGGCAATACCCGACCCCACTGTCCTTCTCTTTCCCATTCCTCGGTTTCCAAATCACCCTCTGTGTTTTTCAGGCCTCCATAAACTCGCAAAATATTTCCTCCTTCATTCTTTTTTCCTTCATCTTCCTAAACTAGTCTGTTCTGATTTTGGATCCTTTAGGAGTAATTTCTGTTAGGCAATAAAAATAACAGGTGATTCTTTTGTTTCTATAACAGGAAAGATCATTTTTTTTCAGCCCTGCAGTTTTGAAATACCATCTCTAGAGTCTTGTTCTTAGGCGAGTCTAGAGAACAGAAATTTCTCCTGTGCTTTTGGAGAAAGAATGTGGCAGCAAGGATTTGGAGCACCTCCAGAAGCAGGGAACATCAGCCATGGTCAGCGTTAGGCAGCTCTTGTGCTGTATTCCTCATAAGGAAACCCCGCAGGACTATGGCACTATCAGGAGGTGGTCGAGGGACACGAAACGAGCATGCCTGCTTACAGCTCACCAGTGAAGGCTGGCGCTTCAGCAGTAGCTCGAGTATTAAAGGACGTGATGTGCTCCTGATCATGCCACCAAACAGTAAAGGTTATAAATGAAGGCTAATGGATTAAGACGAACCCGATGCTGACTGTGGCTAGGAGCACAGAAGCACTGCAAGGCGGGGAAACACAGCCCTGCTTTATAGCCATGGAAAGGGATCCGGCAGAGGGCTGCAAGGTCGGCTGTGTAAGAGCGATTGCGAGGGCGGAGGATGAAGCACTTCTCAGAGCCGTCTCCCGAGGCTGTGCTGCAAGGCTGCTGGGCTGGACACGCACCTGCACAGCGCTGGAGGCAGAAACAACTCCCCCAAAACCACGTGCAAGTGTTACTTCCCGACTAACGGTGTGTCTTCCACACAGGACGGCCTTGGCAGGGCTCTACTAACAATCAGGTAGTGATGAAACGGGTGAACTCCCCTCCCCTAGATGCTGGCAATCCTTCAACAGCAGGTGGCTCTCCGTCAGTTGGTGCCTCCAAGACCCGTTTCCTGGGCCCAGCAGAGCCCAGCATTACTGGGTGGTGCGGGCTGGGTGGTGGGCCGGGCCCCGGGTTACTGTGCAGCCCACCGACGTTGGCCCAGGCCTGAGGTAACTGGGCGGCCCGGGGACGTCGGCCTGGGCCAGGTAGCAGGACGGGCCCGGGGTTACCGGGCAGCCCGGGGACGCCAACACGGCACAGGCGGCGGGACGGGCCCGGGGTTACCGGGCGGCCCGGGGACGTCAACACGGCACAGGCGGCGGGACGGGCCCGGGGTTACCGGGCGGCCCGGGGACGTCAACACGGCACAGGCGGCGGGACGGGCCCGGGGTTACCGGGCGGCCCGGGGACGTCAACACGGCACAGGCGGCGGGACGGGCCCGGGGTTACCGGGCGGCCCGGGGACGCCAACACGGCACAGGCGGCGGGACGGGCCCGGGGTTACCGGGCGGCCCGGGGACGCCAACACGGCACAGGCGGCGGGACGGGCCCGGGGTTACCGGGCGGCCCGGGGACGTCAACACGGCACAGGCGGCGGGACGGGCCCGGGGTTACCGGGCGGCCCGGGGACGTCAACACGGCACAGGCGGCGGGACGGGCCCGGGGTTACCGGGCGGCCCGGGGACGTCAACACGGCACAGGCGGCGGGACGGGCCCGGGGTTACCGGGCGGCCCGGGGACGCCAACACGGCACAGGCGGCGGGACGGGCCCGGGGTTACCGGGCGGCCCGGGGACGCCAACACGGCACAGGCGGCGGGACGGGCCCGGGGTTACCGGGCGGCCCGGGGACGCCAACACGGCACAGGCGGCGGGACGGGCCCGGGGTTACCGGGCGGCCCGGGGACGTCAACACGGCACAGGCGGCGGGACGGGCCCGGGGTTACCGGGCGGCCCGGGGACGCCAACGCGGCACAGGCGGCGGGACGGGCCCGGGGTTACCGGGCAGCCCGGGGCCGGGCCCGGGGCCGGGGGGCGGGGCGGGGCCGGGGCCCGGGGCCGGGGGGCGGGGCGGGGCCGGGGGGCGGGGCCGGGCCGGACCGTCCCCCCATCCCGCGCCTGTGAGGGGGAGGGGAGGCGGTGCCGTTCTCCGCCCCGCCCAACGTTGCGTCAGCCCATTGGCCAAGTGTCGTGTGACGCGCGGCACAGCGGCCAATGGAAAGCTGCCACACGGCAGATCCGGCTGGAGGGTGGGACTTCCGGCCGTGCGGGCCCCCGGCGCCTGTTCAGCCGCCGCCGCCGCCGAGGAGGAGGGAGCGCCGCCCGCCCGCCATGTCCGCGCCCCGGCCGCTGCCCGCCGCGCTGCTCCCGCTGCTGCTCCTCGCCCTGGCGGCGCCGCCCGTCCGCGCCTCCGACGTGGTGGAGCTCAGCGACGCCGACTTCGAGAGCGGCCTGGCCGAGCGCCCGGGGCTGGTGCTCGTGGAGTTCTTCGCGCCCTGGTGAGCGGGGACCGGGGGGACCGGGGGGGGGCGGGGAGACCGGGGGGGGCCGGCGGGGGCCGGGGGGACCGGGGGGACCGGCGGGGGCCGGCGGGGGCCGGGGGGACCGGGGGGACCGGCGGGGGCCCGGGCGGCGCTCTGACCCCTCCGTCCTCCCAGGTGCGGGCACTGCAAGCGGCTGGCGCCCGAGTACGAGTCGGCAGCGACGAGGCTGAAGGGGATCGTGCCCCTCGTGAAGGTGAGCGCCGTGCCGCCCCGGCTCCCCCGTCGTGTGGGCGGCTCGCGAGTAGACTTCGGTCAAATAGAAGTCTTGCTATCGCAGGCCTCTAATAGGCTCTGTGATGAGCGCATCTGGTTTTCTCGTGGCTCTTCAGAGCTTTGAGCGGCTTCGTCTCTTGGAAGACGTAGACACCAGGGATCGATCTGGAAGCGGAACGCTACAGGGGCTGCTGCCCGTTGACTTGGGGTGCAGAGCGTAGCTAGGGATGAAGAAGCCTTCTTTTGAATGTGTAGTTTAGTCTGGGTATTAGTATAGCACTGTATTCATGGTATTGCTTCTTGATTTCATAAAGTAAGGGTTGATGTGTACAAGCTTTCTTTTCTGCCAGAAAACTTGTACAATTTTCTGAGGACAGAGTCTCTACCTTTCTCCATGGGAAGTGCCCTGGATTCTGATGCCATAGTCTCCCTGTTGATTGAGGTCAGCCTGTTTGTGTTAACCATTGCAGGAACTTCAGGATTGATGGGGTCCTGAAAAAATTAATTTCTCTAAAGCCTTTCATTTAACTGTAAGCAACCCAGCCTTCCTGCTGCTTTTCTTGTATTGTCTGGTCATGCAGGAAGCTGTTGAATTTTTCCAGTACTTCCTCACAGATTTTTCTGACCCTGTTAATACCTCCATCCTGTGCCCTTCCATGGTAGTGCTGCTGTTGACCGTTTAATAACGAATGCTGTGTAGCAGATCCGTCTTGGACCACTTGGTTGGATGCATTAGGCCTGGGTTTTGATCTTCTACATGTGGCTCTCAGATGCTCACACTTTATGTGAAAAGACTCCAGCCCTGCTTAAAGGACACTTGCTAACTTTCAAGCTCTTTAGACTTCGTCTTTACGTTACATGATAATGTGGAGATGTGGGCAAGTGGCAAAGCTATTTTTTTCTGTGCGTACACAGTTAAAACACTGAGTAGCAATATTTCTCTTCCTTTAGGTTGACTGTACAGCAAACTCCAACACCTGTAACAAGTATGGAGTCAGCGGTTATCCCACTCTGAAGATTTTTCGAGATGGTGAAGAGGCAGGAACCTATGATGGGCCCAGGACAGCAGGTAAGAGCTTGTCGATCTTTGTACATCTGTCTTGCTGCAGTTGTGCCGGAAGAAGAGCCATATTTTATAGAACTGGTTTTGTGATGTTAAATGTACTGAGGGATGCAAAGAAGTTTATCCTTTTCCCTTGCCCCAGCTCTGCATTGGGAGAGCCCTGGATGCTTACTGTCTCTTAAAAGGCACCTTTAAAGGTGAAAGGCTCCACGTTATTTTTAAGCCATAGCCTCCTTGATGGGCAGCGTCCAGAAAATGCTTGAAGGGAAGACCTCACATAGATAGCTTTTTGGTACATATACCTTGCTAATATCTGAAATCCTGATGCACAAATAGTGTTCTATGTCTCTTTGATCAGGTCTTTTGAAAAACGTAACTTTTCACAGTATGGCCTTCTGTAATGCTTTGGTAGCAAACCAGCAGTTCTTGATATGAGAATGTTGAAAAGATTTCTTCTTCTGTAATTGCAGTCCTCTGAAAAGCTCTGCCTTTCAGATCAGTTCCTATGTGAAGTTGGTGATAGTACTACTTCAATTCATATTATATTTATCCTGTGGGAGAGGAGTATAGACTCTGAAGAAACAGCTTTTGTTTTGAGAAGCTTGAAAAGCTCTTGTAGAACGTTGTATTGGTCCCTTTAATAATTATGGACTCTTTTGTTAAGATGGGATTGTCAGTCACCTCAAGAAACAGGCGGGACCTGCTTCAGTGGCTCTCAGTTCTATTGCTGATTTTGAGAAATTCATCGGTGATAAAGATGCTTCTGTAGTGGGTGAGTAGAGCGGCTTAGTGCAGCCCTTAATGTGCTGGGCACTTAGCTCTGGAAGATCTTGTGGGGATACACAGTGAAAGGACAAGAGGCAGTGCCACAAGCTGGCAGGGGAAGTTCAAGCTGGATGTGAGCAAAAAATTTCTTCGTAGTGAGAACCATAAAGCACTGGCACCTGTGCCCAAAGGGGTTTTGAAACATTCATTCTTGGAGTTTTGAAACTCAATTGGACAAAACTCTGAGGAACAATCTTACTTTGAAGTTGGTCCTGCTTTGAGCAGGAGGTTGGAATTGATGACCTCTGTGGATTCCTTCCAACCTATTTTTTTCCCCCTTTGGCTCTTTGACTATCTTTCAGCCTTTCTGTCACCGCAATGTCTTTATGAAGTTTGTTGCTGTTTTAGTTGACTGACAACAGACAGCGTTGAATTTCTGAGGTATACTCAGGTGATATCTCAAGGTGTTAGGCTGTCAACGTTATGTGATTTGATCATGGTTTACACATGGCAACAGCAGCTTTCCTTTGTGTGAATTACATCTAATCGTGGAAATACAACTGGATGAGTACTGGCTATCGTTCCTAAACTTACTAAGTGTCATTGGCTGATGTTATCGTTAGTAGCATCACGTTTGGTTGCCAATGGAAATCTTTGTGCTCTGAAGACAACTGCTTCCCATGCTGGGTGGGTGGATGTCAGCATGGATTACTGAGCTAGGCAAACCTTTGAGTAGCCTTCTGCTGGTGGAAGGGAGGGAATATAGACATTTAAAAATGGCAGAGAACCTGTCCAAAGAAGAAGGCCTGGACATGCGCTTGAGGACTTAAATTAGAAGGGATGTTTCCTATGTATTACAAAGACAAATGGTATGAACTGCACACTAACTGCTGCTGAGTCAGTTTGGGGTCACCATCTGTCTTTCTGCTGCAGGCTTCTTTGGTGATGCATCTGGCGATGCTTATTCAGAATTCATGAAAGCTGCCAACAACCTAAGAGATAACTATCGCTTTGCACACACCAGTGAGGAGGAATTGGTGCAGAAGTATGAGGAAGATGGAGAGTGAGTTGCTTAATATAAACGTTTCTTGCTATTGATACATTTGGAACAAAGTCATGGATTTCACTTAGACTTATTAGCTGGGCTTACCTTCTGAACATAGCTTGAAGTATTCCCCAGCTACTGGTACTGTGTATCTTCCCCCCCCCCCCCCCAAGTCTCTTTTGGAATTAAGGTACAAGAGCAGATGAAACTACTTCTTAAAAATTACTGTTGACTGAGCCAGAGGTACTTGGGGAATTTTAGAGGCCACAGTATTCTTTGTCCTCGCTGTCTTAGATGGTGGAACTGCACGTTACTGATGGGGGGGGAAAATGTACTTGGTGCATCAGTGTCCTCTGTCTGGTACAAGCTGTTCCAGGCTTTGGAGGGTTAATATCTGCCTCCAGGTGGCAGAGGTGTCTTGCTTCCCCATTGCTCTTTGTGCGTGGTGTGGGTTTTTTAAATTTCTAACTGTAGAAGGCCACAGCCTAGCTGAATAATGGAACAGGGCCAGCTAGGTAGAACAGTAGCTCTGCCTGGAAACTAGACAACCTCACTGACTCTAAGAACGGTGAATTGGGGCAGACACTAGAGATTGAGTTCTTATCTCCTCTAGTTGCTGCTCCTTGGAAATTCAGGGGTACTTTAAACTAACTTGTGGTATCTGTTTCCCCTCAGGGGTATAGTCTTATTCCGTCCTCCACGCCTGACAAACAAATTTGAGGACAGCTCTGTGAAATACCCAGAAGACAAAATCACCAGCGGAAAGATCAAAAAATTTATCCAGGAGAACATGTGAGTGATGCCTCACTGGATATGTGATAGACTGGCCTGAGTTGGATTCAGCCCTGTCAGAACTCATTCTCTACAACTGGAATTACTGCCACTTCCTGCTTAATCAATGTCCAAAAGAACTGTCTTGCAAGCACTCTCTCCCTTGGGAACCGTCTTGTTTCTGGTAACCCTGGCATGGCTGTTGGCGTTTACCCTCCATATTCTAACAGCCACGCTTCTGTTCAAAATACAGTGAACTTCCTGGGAAGTACGCCAGCTTTGATCTCAGTTAGGTCTAAATGTGTTAACTGGTGTTGTGGCTAGAGATGCAGGTGTGACTTACCGCAGTGGTACATGAATGAACAGAGCGTTTCTTGCTTCAGTCTTGCTGGCTACTGACATCTAAGGTTCTCCCTTGGGTAGAAAACAGGATTGTGCTGTATCAAGCCCATTCCTGGCAGGTGATGGGTTCTGGGCGATGACGCTGCTAACATGTGTCTCATTAATAGCTTTGGCATCTGTCCACACATGACTGAAGACAACAAGGACTTGATCCAGGGGAAGGACCTGTTGGTGGCATACTATGATGTGGACTATGAGAAGAACGCAAAGGGTTCCAACTACTGGCGCAACAGGTAAAGAAGCAGACTAACACCCTCCCACCCCACCCCTTTTTCTTGTTCCCTGCGTTAGTATTGTCCCATAGTTCTACATGTAAACAAAATGAAGAACCTTAATTCTCTTCTTCCAGAAAACTTTCAGCTGACTTCCCATTGAGCTGTTGGGGTGGCTGCTCTCAGCACAGGCCAAAGCATAGAGTATGTTTATCCTTTGAAACCTCACTTGCTTAGAGTTTTGCATCTTAGTCATAGGATGCTACTTGAGACCTCGAACAGAAACTTCCTTACTAAGGTGGTGTGAGATCCTATCCTCCTTATACCCCAGTAGCAGAGACAGTGGTGATCAAGCTGACAGGGTGGAGAATGAATACACACAGCAGTTGCACAGGCTCCATTCAGAGTAGAAACAAGCTTACTCCTCTGCTTCTCAGCAATGTTTCTGTAGGGCTTCCCTCTGCAGAACACATCACTTCTCACCAAGGAGTTACTAATTCGGTGTCTGCTTCAGTTAGGTGTTATGTCATGCAACAGATGCTCTGTTCAGTATTGGTGGGACTCGTGGCTTTTTTTCCCTCTCCAGAGTTATGATGATCGCGAAGAAGTTTTTGGATGCTGGCCACAAACTGTCTTTTGCTGTTGCTAGTCGAAAAACTTTTGGCCATGAGCTTTCAGAGTTTGGTCTAGACAGCAGCACGGGTGAGGCTCCTGTTGTTGCCATCAGAACAGCCAAAGGAGAGAAATACGTCATGCAGGAAGAATTTTCGTAAGTTGTTGCACTTGGCAGTGTTGCCTCTCACCTGATCTGGTCACAGACCAAATCCTATCATACTTTGTTAGCCTGGAAGATGCTCCTGTAGGGAAAAAGACTGATAAGTCAAAATGCCTCCTAGTTGTCAGGTGTGCTCTACTGCTCTGTACAGAGCTTGCAGTCTATTCTGTTGTTAATGCAAAGGTAGAGAACTTAATTCAAGATATTTAAGTGTCTGGTTAGAAAATGCAATGCATTAAAAGGTACAGGTGGGAATAGCTACCCCTTTCTTTGTGGGGGAGGGGAGGAGAATTTAAGGGGACTCCATTCTATGGGGTGTGCATTCAGCCTCCTGTCAAGGCCGTGACAGTGTGTGTTGCATTTGTCCCAGGGTCTTCTAAGCCAGCCCCAGACTGGTGCTTTCAGATGCAGGTGGCATCTGTTCTGTGGGTGGAAGGAGCTTAAATCAGCCTTGAAAGTTATCCTCTCTCATTTGGTATGTGTCATGGTGGCTGTAAAATGTCACTTTACTTTCAGCCGTGATGGAAAGGCTCTGGAGAGATTCTTGCAAGATTACTTTGATGGAAACTTGAAGAAATACCTGAAATCAGAACCTATCCCTGAAAGCAATGATGGGCCTGTGAAGGTGAGTGCTCCTGTGTCTAGCGTAGCAGCAGCAGCTGCCAGTGGATGAAGGACACTGTCCAGCAGCAGCTTCTAGTCATATGGTGGTATCCCATACCGTGAGTGCTTTGTTGTGGGATCTTGAGGAAACCTCTGCTGTGATGTACGGGAGGAGAATTCATTCCCTTTGTATAGCAGTTGTCTGAGCCAAGGGAGAAATGCAGCTTGCGGTCTAACTTCAAATGTTCTTTCAGCATAGTAACTGCTACTTTGGCACACTGCTCTTGCGTCCCAGAAGTAACACAGAGGCCTGCTGCATTGACTTGTACTCCCTCATGGCATGGCTTTCAAGCTGGTCATGACTTCATGCACTATTTCTAAAAAGCTAAGTGTTCATCCCCCTTGTGGGGGAGGTTAAAACACTTACCTTTTATCCGTCCTGGTAAATTCTGCACTGGATGAAAGTATTTTGTGGTATGGTTTTATAAGGGCCTGATAAGAGTGGAAGTCGCTGCTTGTTTATGTGTGAATAGGGATGCCTTCAGCCAGTCTAGCAAAATCGAATTTCTTAGTCTGGAATTTGCGGGGATCAAAGTTCCCCCTTCTTCCCCAAATGTCACTTGTAGGTAGTGCCTGCATCTTATGAACAGGGTTCCCTTTGCAAGTAGAGGGTGTTATAGCTTGGTGCATGGCTGTGTGTCTGGTCACTTTGATACTTGTTCTGTAGATGTGGTTTGGAATGATAATGCTTGCTGTGGGAGGGCCACGCTTTCTTGGGCAGAGTATATGGACTGCTTCACGTTATGGCCCCTTGCTGTGGACTTGCAAAACACTAACTGTACGATCAAATACTATCAGGTGGTGGTTGCTGAGAACTTTGATGAAATTGTTAATGCAGAAGACAAAGATGTCCTGATAGAGTTTTATGCACCCTGGTGTGGTCACTGCAAGAATCTGGAGCCCAAATACAAGGAACTGGGGGAGAAGGTAGGTCTGGGACTCCTGCAATCTTGCAGCACTGAACAATCCTGCAGGTGCTGTTTATCTAGCCTATATTATAAGGTGGCATAACTATGCCTCTCTTATTTGAGGTTTGGCAGCAGCTGGGCATCTCCTGTGAACGTAGTGCATTAGTAGTATCTGGAGCATGGTAACAACCTTATGGGTAGGTTTAGGCAGCTCCCTTTGCAGTGGCACGTAAGTATTCCCTGACTGAGTGACTGGTCTCGAGTGTCCAGACTCCCTTTAGGATTATTTCCCTCTGCGTAATTAGTCTCCTGTTCAGTCAAGGAAAACACTGCCTTGCAAACTTTAACTTGGTGGGCTAATGGAATAGCTTCTTTTGAAGCACAGTTACGTAGCTACAGCTTAATGCTACCCTCTGCTCTTAAAACCTTGTGAGAAACATCTGCTGAGGATGGTTCATACTAGCGTGCTTTGCTAGCCTCAGTCCTAGTTTGTCAGCCCTGACATTGTTACAGTCCCTGCTAGCATGGAAGAAGCGCTTGATAGTGTTATATCAGGATTTGATAGAGACATAAATCTCTTCACAGATCTGACCACATCTCTCATAGGCTGTCAGGCATCCTTCTTACCTGAGATTGTTTCTCCTCACAGTTCACTTCCTAAAAGACTAGAAGAAAGCAGTTGCTCTGGGCTCAGTGTTTTACAGGAGTTATACAAGACTAATGCAGTAGATAACATTAGGTGATGTGTGCTGCATACACCTGACAGCAGGAGGACTCTGTGCCCCATGACCTTCTTCACACAGGAAGACAGCCACTCAGAAGAAAGCTGCCTGCCTTTCTATATTTAGTGTGTGCTGTCTTTTGATATCTCTTCTAGAATGTGCTGATAGATCAGTGCCTGGTGTAACCAATCCAAGGTAGTTACTAATATGCTCTTTCCACCAACAGCTTAGCAAAGACCCCAACATTGTCATTGCCAAAATGGATGCTACAGCCAATGATGTGCCTTCTCCGTATGAAGTTAGAGGGTAGGTGTTATTATTGGTGTACTACTATGCTAATGGAAGAGTCCAGGCTTCTGTCTCTGACCAGCAGCCACTACAGGAGAACTGACAGTCTCCCAGGCTTTTGGCACGCTATTGCGGGATATTAAAGCATGAAGCGCTCGAGAGTCAAACAAATAACATTCATCTGCCTTGCTTCTCTGGAATTCTAGTGTCCTGACCTTGTTTAAAGACCTGTCTTGCTGAGCATGCTTTTGAATCTGCTGTGATTCTGTTCTTAGCGACATTGGGCTCATTTTTCTGAACGCCTTTAGAAAGCAGTTAAGCTGATATACCTGGACCTAGTTGAGCTCAGCCAACTCTGCAAACAGGTCCAGGCTTCCAGAGACCACACCTACTGGCTTAGGGTTGGTGTGCCAGAGCTGCTTATGCTGTTACCATGTTACACCAGAGGAGTGTAGGGTACAAATCTCCTCGGTGAGAGCTAGCATGACTCTTTAAGAAAGAGCAAAGGGCCCCCCCCCCCAAAAAAACTAGCACACTAGGAACTGAGATGTCTCTTCTCTCTCCCCAGCTTCCCCACCATCTATTTTGCTCCAGCTGGCAACAAACGGAGTCCAAAGAAGTATGAGGTGAGTATCTCGCTGCTCTTGGAGCTTGGGGATTTGTGAAGAGATTAGGCAGAATCTGGGTTTCCAAACAATACTGAGTCTCTCTGGAGCTGCTGATTGCACTCTAGCCCTGTTACCCTGGGAACACACCTGGTGGTACCTGCTGGGAATGTTCTGCTGTGTGCTGTAGACCCAAGGGGGAAGAGCTCTGCTTCCAATTGCTTTGGTCTGCTGCTTGGCACCTGAACTCCCCCTCTAGCAAAGGAGAAGCCCACAAGGGGTACAAGCACTGTTTTTTTTTTTTTTTTGCGCTTTCTGTAGGGTGGCAGAGAAGTGAGTGACTTCATTAGCTACTTGAAGCGGGAGGCAACCAATACCCCTGTGCTGCAGGAGGAAGATAAAGCCAAGAAATCCAAGAAGAAGGCAAAGGAGGATTTGTAAAGTACCTGCTCACCATCTTGTCAGGATGAGCTCTGTGAATTGGGGGAGCACTGGGCAGCCTGGGGTCAAATCTGGGATGTGGAGAGCCAATGACCAATGCCACATGGGCTGAAGGGACCCAGCTGCTGTATTTAGTTCTGTTTAATTCCCTGCCGTCTCTTAGCTGCACTGTTGTGGGGCTCCCCAGACTGGTTTGTTTTGTGGTTTGGGAGGGGGTGGGGGGCAGGGTTATTTTCTAATTTTTTTTGTACATTTGGAGAAGTGAAACAATAAAATGGCCCCCTTAAACCCCAGTTTCTCTCTCCTATGGAGACCTCTCAAAGCCGAGATACTGCTATCTAGGCAAAAACTCCCTACTGTGAAGGAGGCTAGGAGGAGGTTAGAAGGCTTTGTCTTCTGGATCATAAGCTCGGCCTGCAATTTGTTCCCCTCTCTTCCTCAGCTAATGAGAGTCATTCCAGAGTGCAGTGGCAGCAACTCTCTCAATGTGCTGTGCTTCAGGTGCTACAGTAACACAGGTTTGGGGCACAAGGAATGTGTTCACAAATGCTTCTGTTGTCTGCTTTCTGCCTGACAGGGTAGTAATGCTTCAGCAAGCTTAGAGCTACGTAGTACTTAATGTGACTGTGCAGTCTAGACAAATGCAGATATACCGAACAGTCTCGCAGTAGGGCTTGCTCAGCAGCATATAAACAGCAGCAATGAATCAGTTTTTAAGCTGGTGTAAAAGTAGTCAAAGGTATGGGAGAAGCACTAATAATTACATATTCTACCCAAATACCGGTAAGGCCAGGGCTGAATGAGTTTTTTGCAGCCAGCAGGCTTCTCTGGCAAAGATCCTTGTCTGTGACTCTTGTGTGTGGTTAGGGGCAGTTAAGACCTGTTAATTATAAAGCTGTTACTTCCCTTGGTAGAAAACCACCCAGGAGTGGTGGCTTTCCTCTGGAGGGAGAGGAATATGATCCTGTGCTGCAGTCAGATTGCGTAGGCTGTGACTGACCATCTCAGACAGTCCTTTCTTGTTTTGGGACCAGAATGTGCTGGCAGAAAAGGTCAGGACTGATACTGTGGGAGAACTGAGATGAGCCGTTGCCCTGGATCTTTGCGTTTCTCTGGCTGCATGTGAGTTGAGTGAGGGACTGGTAGACTCAACAC
Source organism: Struthio camelus (assembly GCF_040807025.1). Taxonomy (NCBI): domain Eukaryota; kingdom Metazoa; phylum Chordata; class Aves; order Struthioniformes; family Struthionidae; genus Struthio; species Struthio camelus. Next base: position 459,387 of record NC_090953.1, read on the forward strand.
GCTGCTGCGTGTTGCAGCAGTAACCATGGTAAGAGCTAGTGCTTGCTTTCTCCGTGTGTTCCTCCCCCATACTTCCAAAGGGCTGTGTACTAATTATTTATTGCTGCTTGAATTCTCTGGGTGCAGCAGATCACACAGCACTCAACATGGTCCTATGTCTATAGCAGCTGTGCAGAATCAGTTCTGAAGTGCAAGAACTTTTTCTCCAGCTACGCCTTCCTATACTACTGCTTCTGGTTGATAGCTGCTCTGTGTCACAGAGCAGATGTTAAGGTGTTGGGTGGGGAGGAAAGATGATATTCAGTGATCCTAGAGCAAAATCTGAGTTCCTTACATGTCAAGCTGGCAGAATCCCTGCAGCAGGCTACTGACCTGATGCAAGGGATGGGGGAAGAACAGCAGGTGTCTGGTTTTGACTGTTGATAACTAACTTAAGGAAACAGTACTTCACTTTTACACAAGGGGGAAGCTACCACCCTGAGCCAGGTAAGGGAGAACAAGGGGAAGCTTTTCTCTGATCCTTGCCTTGTTCCAAAGCCTGACTCCTCAGAACTGATGGTAGCTGGGTGCTAAGCATGACTTTAAGTTTTTTTTCAAATGGTATGACTGAGAGCCACTCTCAATAAGCATTGGTGTCCATTCCCAGGCCAGCAGGGGTGAAGTAACCATAGGATTGGTGGGTGTTAGATTTTCTGGTGACAGGGATAAGGAGGATGTGAGAAAGGCACTTTCTGTGGCCAAGAGAGCAAGGGTGCTGGTGCCTGCCCAGATGCCCAATACTGCAAACAGTGGCTAAACTGAAGCTAATAAGTTTTCAGGTGAGAAGAGACAGAATTCTAAGGAAGACTTTATTCACAGATATCTCATGAGACACATCATCAAACCTACTTCCTGTGAATGACAAGGGCCTTGCTTTGGCTTCTGCTGTGCTAAGAGCAAAACTGCTTTGGAGGTCTGCAGTGGAAGCTATCTCCACCTCATGCTGCTTCCTAGCTAAACGCCACCAAAGGCAGTCACTACCCAAAGGTGGTCACCCAAAGTGACAGAGACCAGCTTGGGGTGGCACAGGCCTCAGGAAAAGGGCCTTTGGATGCCTTGCGCAGCCTCTCCTCTGTCCCAGGCAGTATGGCTGGGCAGCCAAGGCTCCCCTGCAGGGAGCAGTAAACCAGTTTGCAACAGGTCACCTGGGGCACCATGCAGTTGAAACAACATGCTTCTAACAGCAACCAGGCAGCTGTCCTGTGCAGTAGCCACATGCGCAGGCTAATGGGCGCTAAGGGAAGCACTGACAATATTGTGACTCTTAACCTAATGCACTTTCTCTCTCGTGCACTTCTTCCTCTTCTACACTCCAGGGGGGCATGGGTCTTAAGAAGTGGTGGGGCGAACTACTGCAGCAGCTCGCTTAGGAGCGCCTGCTTTCTTCAAATTGTAGGATCAGGTTTTTAATGTGAGACAGCTTCTGGTGGAGGTATTCACAGCGATGTTTCTCCTGCTGGTAGCTGGGATAAGTCTAGGGCAGGTGGGGAAAAGTACAGGTCAGCTCCTGGAGGGAACCAAGTCCCTACCCTGCACCCAGCCTTACCTTCTTGAAGTGGCTGTATTCATGCAAAATTGTAGCTTCAAGTGCCTGAAACGCAAGAGAAGCAGATGAGCAGAATCTGAGTAGAGCTGTACTGCCTGTGCCCTAGGTCTCCCACGCTTGCCTTGCGTTCCTCTGTTCCTTGTTTCAGAGTCTTCATTTTGGCTCCCAGTTGAATGAATTTCTGACTCACGTTACCAATACGAGCATGCAGGTAGCGGTACTCAGTGTAGTCTGCACTAAATGCTGCCTCGTAGGCTCTGCGCTGTTCCACTGAGCAGATGGTACGATATTTTCTGCCACAACCAGGAGAAAAGGCTTGTTCTTCCTGTGTCCATAGGACCTTTGTGATAGGAAAGAGCCCTTTCTCTTGGCAGGGCAGGGAGCTGGAAGTGCTTTGTAGTGAGTGGCCAAGAATAGACAGTGCTGTGACCTTGCTGCCTGCCTCACTGAGCCTGCAGGCAGCTTGGTCTCAGTGAAATGCTGTGGAGCTGGCTCCAAATTACTCTAAGCAAGGGAGTTGTGGGGCAGTGAATGTCTGAGCTTCACTTACCGCAAGTAATCTGGGATCTCTGCTGAGGATGAGCTGCTAGCCTGTGACCTGGCATCTAGCAAGGAGCAGAAAATCACAAGGATTAAAACTCCTCTAGAGCATCTCTCCACCTCAGCCAGAACCTGCCTTGCTCCTGTGCTTTCTGTGAGTCTGAGAAGACCTGTTCCCTGCAAGCCAGGCTTGCAGTCGCACAGCTCTGGTAAATATGGAGCCCTGTGTCCCACAGGGGAGTTCTTGGAGGCCTTCTGAGGAGGCCTGGGAGCTCCCCCTTAGTAGGGCCCTCCTGAGCCCTCTGCAGAGAGGGTGCAGGGGCTGCCCTTCAGCCTCACCTGCTCAGACCCTTGAAGAGCTCCCTGCAGTCAGCAGTGCAGCTCAAGGAGAGGCAGCCCTAGGCTGTGAGACTGGGCAATTAACCCAGGGTTGTACCTTCCTGGTGCTTGTCTTGGCCTCTAGGGCCAAAACCTCTCTGCTTGCCTGAAGTTCCATTTTGGGCCACCTGCTTCCTTCCTACTGTACCCTGGGCTCTGGCTAGCTTCTGCCTTGTGAGCAGGCTGGGCCCACATGCCCTAGGGCTGTGTCTGTGGTCATCCTGCTTAGATGCCCCCTCACCTCTAGGTGCAGGGAGGTGCTGCTCCAGGTTCAGGTCTCCTTCCTCCCAGTCATCATCTGCCTCCTCTGTGCTTGCCTCCCTCTCTGAGCTTTGCTTCTCCCCAGCCTGGCTGCCCAGGGGCAGAGGCCCAGCTTGCTGCTGGCCCTGTGCTCCCAGCTGCTCCATGCTGGTCACCTGTGGGTGGCTCCTGTGCCACCCTTGCAAGCCAGGGGCAGACTCCAGGGCCCGGGACCTCTTGCTGCCTCTTGGATCTGAGAAATTCAACAGTGCTAGGCGTTTCTGAAAGGCAAATCAGCTTTGCCTCAAGACTAGCCCTGGACCCCTGCCCCAAGCCTCAGTGCTGGCTGGGCCCCCAGCAGCTTTGGTCTGCCCAGCCCGGGCTGCTGCGTTCCTTGCTCTATGTCAAAGTGGACAGACGTGCCTTGTCATTTGGGTTCTGTTGGTGGGCCAGGGAACCAACAGCAGGGCCAACCTTCCCCCCCCCCCCACCCTCCAGTGGCTCTTCCCAGTTCCCCAAACAAGGGACTGTGGGTGGGAACTGGAGCAGCTCCATACCCAACTGTGATCCCCTGCTACACGCTGCTTGGAGCGATCTGGACACCAGGTGGGAGCAGAGTCCAGAGCCCTGGAACTGCTGAGCTGCAGTGGGGGGCACTGGGGCTTCACCAGGGAGGAGGTGCAGAGAGGAAGAAGCTCAAAGCCTTTAGGAAGCAGCCATGCTGAACCAGGCACGCTCTCCCTGTACACGCACCTGGGGCTTTTCTGCTGTCTGTGTCTACAAGGACTTACCACCCCCAGAAGGTTTCTCCTGGCACCCTGAGGGGAGCAGCCATCTGGAGGCTGCTGCAGAGGCACCAAGAAGGATCGGGCTGAGGGTCTGGGGGGCCGGTTCCTGGAGAATGAGAGAGACGTGACCAGAGGCCAAGACTGGGGAAAGTGTCTTTGAACACCCAGTGCCAGGGCAGTGGGGAGATGGGTCCTATCCTGCCCAAAGGGTGCTGAGCACCTGGGAGTAAATGCAACTTGTCATTGGCTGGACCTGTGCTGAACATGCACATCCAGCCCCCCCTCCCCTCACTGCTGCGTGCCCCAGATGCCCCAACTCCACCTGTGCTGCAGCAGGGCAACCTGTTTCCGCTCCTGGGCTGTGTACCCGGGCCAGTCCTCCCGCACCCAGCTTGCCAGTCCCTCCTTTAGGCGGTAGCAGCACTCGGTGGGATCCAGCTCCGCAACCTGCATGGGGAGAGCAGCAGGGTCAGAATGCGTGCTGCAGCACCCATGCACAGGAGAGCACCCTGCACCAGCACCCGCTCACCTCCTCCAGGGTGGCCAGCAGCCGTCCCCAGTCCAGCCTGTCCACCTGCATCCCCTGTAGCCGCTGCATGAGCTCGTGCTTGTAGTGGGGCTGCAGGGCCAGGAGCTGAACCAAGCTTTGAACGGAAGCCCTAGGGCTGCTTGTTGTGGGCCTGTGCTGCTTGCTCCCTGGGGCACAGCAAACAGAGCCCTTCCCCAGCAGGTGGTTCTCGCCTGCCTTCTTCAGAGCTGCGATGCCTTTGCCTGCGCATACGTCAGGACGGAAACGTCAGTGCTTGGGGAGAACCGCAGCAGGAGTCTACTTTCCTCTGCCATAGCCCAGCCCTTCCGGCATGCAGCCCCCACCCCTGTGCCCCCCGTCTCCTGCAGCTGCCCCTCCGTGGCTGGCAGGACGATGCCACGTCAGCTCTCCCAGTGCTGTAGGTGTCTCCTGCTAACCAGCACGGTCTGCTCCCCCTTCACGTACGGAGCTGCCACCCCAGCCATGGTGAGCAGTTGTGCCCACATTCCAGGGCTGGCAGCACTGCTGTCCCAGGGGAGCTGCCGACCTCGGGGGCCCTGCAGCCATCAGACCCCGGTGATCTCTTCCAACGTGCTGGTGTGGGTCCTCAGTCCCAGCACTGCCCCAGCCTAGGACGGAGCAGGTGGCTCAGCACCCAGTGCCACCCGCAGCACCCCACTAACCCAGTTGGAGCTCAACAGCTGCTCGGCTCCGGGACTCCTTGGGCTGGGACACACGCTCCTGCAGCACTGGGTAGGTGCTCTCAAAGGCACAGACCGTGATTTTCTCCTGGATGCTGCCCATGCTGTCCAGCCGGCTCTGACCCAGCCTGGGAGCAGACAACACCTCCCGCTAGCCGAGCCCAGCCCTGCAGGGCTCCCCTCGGCCCTGGCAGTGTGTAGAGGGGAGCCCCGCAAGGCGGGCATCTGCAGCTAGCAAGAGAGGAGGGAGTTTGTCCCCAAACTGCCTCCAAAGACCCTGCCTCCAGGGCTGCCGCTGCCTTCAAACGTGCTCCAGCACACCGGGAGCCCCTACGACAGCTGTGGGCTGAGAATGCAGCGAGCTGCTTACACTGCTCTGAGCCTGCTGGCTGCCTGGCCTGGTCCACTGCAGACAGCGAGCAGAGCAGGATGGGACCCCGTGGGGGTCTGAGCAGAGATCGGACCAGGCAACCCAGGCCAGCAGTTTGCAGCGCAGTCAGCGTGAGCAGGGTGGGGGCTGATGTGGTGCTGTTGGCTTGGCAGCACCGTGCCAGGGAGGGCAGGAAAGGGGCTGCTCCCCGAGGGGCACGGAGAGAGCCGCCCTGCTGCCCCGTCGCAACCCCTGATGCTGCGACACGTCCGCGGCCGTAGGCTCACCTGGGCACAGCCAGCCGCGCGCACTCGAAGCTGGCCTGCGGCTCATCCCTGCCGTAGCGCGAGAGGAAGAAGGCGAAGAGCCGCGGGGGCTCCCCGGGGCCACCTGGCACCGTCAGGCGCTGCCGGCGGGGGACGGGCCGTCAGGGCGGCCGCCCCCTCGTGCGGGCAGGGACCCGCCGGGAGCTGCACCCGGTGCCCCCCTTCTCCTGGGAATCGGCGGCTCCCGGCGCCGGGGGGTGCAGGTCCTCGCTCACACCCGCGTGCCCGGTCTCCCTCCCCGGTAGCCCCGGTCCCTGCCCCACTCGGCTCATTCGCCCCACGGCTGCCTTGCCCCTCCCCGGTCCCCGTGGCTGCCTCGGGGTCCCCGAGGGCCCCGGCCCGGCCATCGCCCGGCCCCACTCACCCCCTGGCTGCCCCGGAAGGCGATCGTGGGCCCCGGCGCCCCCTGCAACGAGAGACCCGGGTGAGTCCCGCTTGCGCCCGGCTCCCCGCCGCCCCCGACCCAGCCGCTCCCACCTGCCGCCGCTCGCAGCCCCGCAGCGCCCGCGCCGCCGCCTCCGAGAGCCTCACGTGCAGCAGGCTGAGCCGCGGGCCCCGCGCGCAGCCCCGGTACCGGAGCCGCCCGCGCAGCTCCGTCCGCGCCCGCCGCATGGCTCGGAGTGCGGGCGCCGGCGCGGGGCGGCCCCGGCGCCGAGTGACACCGGGGCGACACCGGGGCGGGGCGGCACTGGGGCCGAGTGACACCGGGGCGGCAGCCGGGCGACACCGGGGCGGCCCCGGGGCGGGGTGACACCGGGGCGCGGTGCCTGGGGCCGGTACCGCGCGGCGGCGGCCGGGCCGGGGGGAGCCCCGCGGCAGCCCTGGGGCGGAGCCGGCTATTTTTGCCGCAGGCCCGCAAAGCCCCTGCCGTCACCGCTAATCCCCTGAGCGGCTTCCCGGCGTTAGGGCACGGGGGCGCGGGATGCGCGGGCGGGCGCGGGGCGGCGGGGCCGGGGCGGGCTGCGGGCGCGGCGGCTCGGGGCCCCCCCGGGCCGGGCTCGGCTCGTAGCGGCGGGCGGGCATGGAGGCGCCGCAGCCCGGCGGCTCCCCGGAGCGGGAGGCGGGGGCCGGGGGGCGGCGGCGGGGGCCCGGCCGGGGCCGGGCGGTGCGGTTCCGCATGCCGCACACCACCATGGCGGTGCCGTCGGTCCGCGAGGAGGAGCCGCTCTTCTACCGGCGGCTGGAGGAGCTCGTGGCACCGGGCCCCGGCGGCTTCGGGCCGCTCTTCGGGGCCGGCGGCTGGAGCGACCTGACCGGTGAGTGCCCTCGCCGGGACCCGGCGGCGGCGGCGGCGGCGGCGGCGGCTCTCACGGCCCGCGCCTGGCCCGCAGGGGACCGGCTGCTGCGGAAGCGCCTGGTGCGGCAGGGCCGGGGCGGGCCGCGGCCGCGGCCGGGCCAGGAGGTGTCGGTGAAGGCGTTGGGCGCGCTGGAGGACGGCGGCCTGGTGGAGCGGGACCCGCGGCTCACCTTCGTGCCGGGGCACGGCGACGTCGTGCAGGTCTGCGGGCGGCGGGGCGGCGGCGGCGACCCGCCAGCCGTCGTGGCGCCGGGCTGCGCCCCGACCGGTGCCCCGCCGCCCGCAGGCGCTGGAGCTGGGCGTCCCCACCATGCAGCCGGGAGAGGTCTCCTTCTTCCTCGCCGCCCCCCGCTACGGCTACGGCCGCCCGGGCAGGTAGGGCGGCGGGGGCGGCGGGGCGGCGCGGGGCGGCGGGCGGGCGGGGAGGCAGCGGCGCTGTGCCCGCAGGGAGCCCGACGTGCCGCCCGAGGCGCCGCTGCTCTTCGAGGTGACGCTGCTGGAGGTGCGCGACGGCCCCGACCCGCGGCGCCTGCCGCCCGCCGCCCGCCTCCGCCTGGCCGCGCAGAAGCGCCAGCGGGGCAACTTCCACTTCGCGCGCGGCGACTTCGCGGCGGCGCTGCGCTCCTACCGCCTGGCGCTGCGCACCCTCGACGGCCCCGGCGCGGGTGAGGCCCGGCCCGGCGCGGCGGGGGGCGGCGGCGGGGCCGGCGCCGCTGATGCCGGCTCTGCCCCCGCAGCGCCGCCCGGGCCCCAGGAGGAAGAGGAGCTGCGGGAGCAGCGCGTCAAGTGTCTGAACAACTGCGCGGCCGCCGAGCTGCAGCTGCAGCGGCCCGGGGAGGCGCTGGCCTGCTGCGAGGCCGCGCTCCGCATCAGCCCGGACAACGGCAAGGCGCTGCTCAGGCGGGGCAAGGTGCGGGCCGGGCCGGGCCGGGGGCGGCGGGGTCCCGCCGTGCCGCCCCGCTACCGCCCGCTCCTCTGCCCGCAGCTGCTGGCGGAGCAGGGCCGGGACGAGGAGGCTGCGCTCGCCCTGAAGAGAGCCCTGCAGCTGGAGCCGGCCAGCAAGGTGCGCGCGGCGGCCCGGCCGGCCCCGGTGCCCGCGCCGTGCCGGTGTCGGTGCCGCTGCCGTTGCCGGTGTCGGTGCCGGTGCCGGTGCCGCTGTCGGTGCTGGTGCTGATTCCGGTGCCGGTGTCGGTGCCGCTGCCGTTACTGGTGTCGGTGCCGGTGCTGGTGCTGATTCCGGTGCCGGTGCTGGTGCCGGTGCCGCTGCCGGTACCAGTGCCGGTGCCGCTGCCGGTGGCGCGGCCGGCCGGAGCCCGGCCGAGGGCGGCCCGGCCCCGGCGGCAGCGGCTCTCCCGTCCCGCAGGCGGTGCACGCCGAGCTCTCCCGGCTGGCGAAGCGCCGCTCCGGGCGGCTGCCGCCCCCGGCCCCCGAGGAGCCCCGCGACGCCCCGCCGCCGCCGCCGCGGAGCCCCGGGTGCGTAGGCGGCGGCGGGGCCGGGCCGGGCCGGGCCGGGCCGGGGGCTGCCGCGCTCACGCCGCTGTCCCTCCGCAGACCCTCGGCGCCGGCCGCGGCCGAAGGACCGGGCTGAGCGGCCGAGCCCCCGGGGGACGCCGCGCCGCGCCGCGCCCGCACAGAGCCTGCGGAGCCGCCGGTGCCCCGGGCCGCAGCGGGCACCGGGCGTCGAGCCGAGGACGGGGGAGCCGCCCCGCCCCGCACTGCACCGACGCACTGCACCGACGCACCACCCTCCACTGCATCCCTGCACCATCCTGCACTGCGCCCCCGCACTGCACCGATGCACCACCCGCCACTGCATCCCTGCATTGCCCCACACTGCACCCCTGCATTGCACCGACACAGCACCCTCCACTGCATCCCTGCACTGCCCCGCACTGCACCCCCGCACTGCACTGACGCACCACCCGCCACTGCATCCCTGTACTGCCCCACACTGCGCCCCCGCACTGCACTGACACACCACCCTCCACTGCATCCATGCACCGCCCCGCACTGCACCCCCGCACTGCACAGACGCACCACCCTCCACTGCATCCCTGCACTGCCCCACACTGCACTCCTGCATTGCACCGACGCACCACCCTCCACTGCATCCCTGCATTGCCCCACACTGCACCCCTGCATTGCACCGACACAGCACCCTGCACTGCATCCCTGCACTGCCCCGCACTGCGCCCCCGCACTGCACCGACGCACCACCCTCCACTGCATCCCTACACTGCCCCGCACTGCACCCCTTCACTGCACCGACACAGCACCCTCCACTGCATCCCTGCACCCCCTGCAATGCACCCCCCGCACTGCACTGACACATCACCCTGCACTGCGTCCCTGCACCGCCCTTCACTGCACCTCCACACTGCATGGATGCACCACTCTCCACTGCATCCCTGCACCGCCCCACACTGCACCAACACACCACCCTTCACTGCATCCCTTCACCGCCCTGCCCTGCACCCCCACACTGCATGGACACACCACCCTTCACTGCATCCCACACTGCCCTGCACTGCGCTCCTGCACTGCATCGATGCATCACCCTCCACTGCACCCCTGCACCACCCTTCACTGCACCCCCACACTGCACCCTACACCACCCCACACTGTGCCGACGCACCATCCTGCATCATCCTCTACTGCGCCTTGCACTGCTACCCTGCCGCACACTGTGCTCTGCATTGTGCTCCACACTGCCCTGCACTGCACACCCGCACTGCTCTCCTGCACCACTCCACACTGCACCACACCCTGCCTCCATCAATCCATCCCTGCAGTTCATCCCTGTCCCCACCCTGCCCCCACCCTGCATGCCCCTGCACTGCACACCACACTGCACCCTGCCCCTGTCCTGCACCATGCACTGCACTCTGCAGTGCACCACACACTGCATGCCCCTGCCCTGCACCCCACACTGCACCCCACACTGTACCCTGCCCCTGCCCTGCACCCTGCCCTGCATGCCCCTGCACTGCAACCACACTGCTCCTTACCTGTCCCCCACACTGCACCCTACACTGCATCCCATCCCCGCAATGCACACTGCCTCGCACCCTGCATTGCGCCCCACACTGCACCCTCCAACCCGCACTGCACGCCCCTGCACTGCACCCCGCATCCTGCCCCACACCTGGCACTGCACCCCACAGTGCACGGCCCCGTGCCCAGCACTGCACCCACACTGCATGGTCCTGCACTGCACCCCGCCCCTGCCCTGCATGCCCCTGCACCCGGCACTGCACCCTGCACTGCACGGCCCCCCGCCCCGCCCCTCTGCCCCGGCCCCGCCCCGCGCGCCAGGGCAGGGAGGGGCGGGGTCTGCGAGGCCCCGCCTCCCCGGGGAGGGCAGCGCGCGCCCCCGGGGCTGTTACGCCTGCGCGGCAGCTTCCGGCCCTTTCGTCGCCGTCGGCAGGACGGCGGCCGTAGCCCGCGGCCAATCAGGCGGGGCGCTGCGGCGCGGCGGGCCAATGGGAGGGCGGCCGGGGGCGGGCGCGGCGCGGCGATTGGCCGCGGCGCGCTTATAGGGCGAGGCGGGGCGGGGGGGCGGGGGCAGTGCGGGACGTGGCGGCGGAGCGGCGGAGGCAGCGGCGCCATGACCCGTGAGTGGGGGCCGGGCGGGCCGGGCCGGGCCGGGGGCGGGCGGGCGGGCGGGCTGAGGCGGCCGTGCCGTTGCAGGCGGGAACCAGCGCGAACTGGCCCGGCAGAAGAACCTGAAGAAGCAGAGCGACTCGGGCAAGGGCAAGCGGCGGGACGACGGGCTCTCGGCCGCCGCCCGCAAGCAGAGGTGAGCGCCCGCCCTGCCGCCCCCCGGCCCGGCCCGGCCCGGCGCGGCGCCGCCCTGACGCGCTCTCCCGCAGGGACTCGGAGATCATGCAGCAGAAGCAGAAGAAGGCCGACGAGAAGAAGGAGGGCACCAAGTAGGCCGGGGCCGGGGCCGGGCCGCCGCCGGTAGGATGCCCCGCGCCGCCCCCGGCCCGGCCCGGCCCGCCGGGGCCCGCGGCAGCGCCCCGCCCCGCCGCCGCCTCCTATTAAAGTAGCTTGTGGAGCCCTGCAGGCCCTGCCTGGTGCTGTGCGTCGGGGCTGAGCGCCTGCCCCGGCCGGCGCGGCCGCCGCTGGGCAGCGGGCCCCGATGGCCGCCTCGGCCGTGCTGGCGGGCGGAAGCAAGGGGGGATGTCCCGGGAAGCGGGGTGGAAACCCAGGAAAATAGAGCCAGGAGAGGGCTGTTCGGGATGGCAGGAGTGGCGCAGGTCAGACTAAGGCAACGGGGGGTCGGAGGGCGGGGGCATGGGCACGGGCTCTGACCGCTTCTGCAGCAGATGGGGATGGAGAGGGCTCGGGACGAGGCCGCGCTGATGGGGAGCGGGCAGGGCAGCGAGCGCCAGAGGCTCTCGGGCTACCGAGGACTGCAGACGGCTGCCTTTGACTTGACGCTGGGCAGAGGCGTCAGCCTGTGCTTTGAAAGGGAAGGCCTTGGCTGGGGCACCGGGGGATTTGGAACGAAAGAGAGGTGGGATGGTGGTGGGCCGTGCTGCTAAGTGGATGCCAGGAGCAGCAGCAGACAGCATGATTCCCCCCCCAAAATCCTGCTTGTTTCCTGCCCTGGAGATGTGAGGGAGGGCAAGACAGGGCAGTAGGGCCCTGGGCATGGGGCAGGGCCCAGCCTAGAGAGAAGGAACCCCTTTGAGTAAGGCCAGAGTACCACTTCCCTGGCTGCCTCTCCACATAGACAGCAACTTCAGCCAGCAAGTTGTGAAAGTTTACTTACAAAAGAAGAGAAAACATCTCCAGTCCAGAAGTTGGAGCAGGGCAAGCTGCCTGTTCCCCAGCAACTGCGTGGACAGTGCTGTAGAATAACAGCAGATGTAGGAGCAGGTAGTTGTGTGTGTGGTGAAGCCCAGCAGCTTGCTCTTCTCCTGCACTAGGTCCTGCAGCAGCTCAGAGCTGCCCTTGGAGGAATGCTCAAGTCCAGTCCAGTGCTGTCACCTCTGCTGAGGTCTGCTGCCCTCTTCACTTCCCTGTGGGGTCAAGAGCAGCAGTGTTAGCAGGTCCTGCCTGCCCTCTGGCAGGATGGGAGCCGGGTGACCACTGCAAACCCTCCTGCAGCTGGGTGAGCTGCATCCCAACCGGACAGGGCAGGCAGCTCCTCACCGGGCTAGGTGCAGCACAGCCTCCACCACGTTAGTACCATCCTTAGCACTGGTCTCGCAGAACAGGGCTGAATAGGCCTGAGGAGGAGAGCAGCCTGTGTTAGCAGTGTCCCTGCCCGCCCTGTGGGCGCAGAGGCACGTGTGCTTACCATGGCCAGCTTCTCTCCATGCGTGGTGTGAACCCCTACTGCTTCTGGCAGTCCTGGGCGCAAGTCAATCTTGTTCCCGACCAGCATGAGTGGAAGCGGTCTCTCGGTGGCCTGGGGGAGGAAAGGGCAGCTCAGGCCACCGTGGGGCCCAGCAGTCTCCAGCCATGGCACTGGCTGGTGCAGTCCTAGCCTGGGGTGTGCTCTCCTTCAGGAGCTGCAGAGCTCTGCTGTCTCTGAGCTCTGGCTGCCTCCTGTTGTGCTTGTGCGGCACCAAGTCCTCCCCCGCACCCAGGGGGAAGGGCGCAGTTTTAAACCGTACAGCAAACACCAGCCCCTCCCAAAGAAAGGCACTTCCCAAAGGCTGACCCTGGAGCTTGCTTAAGAGTTGGTCCAGTTTGCCATTACTTAGCTCTGCTTCCCTAAGACCATCTGGGGCGCAGCCCAGCCCTCTCTGGGGAAGCCTCGAGGCTCCTGCCCCGCTCCATGAGGGTTCGGGGCTTGTCAGACCCTTTCCACTACCTTGATGTCCTCGATCCACTGGCGGGCGCTGAGGAAGCTGCTCTCGGAGCTGATGTCGTACAGGAGCAGCACGCCGTGGGCTTTGCGGAAGTAGGACTTGGCAATGCTCCGGAATCTGGTGCCGGGAAGTGTGTTAGTGCTGCGGGGCCAGGCCCTCTGGCATGCCTGTGGGGGCTGCGCCTCGCGCCGCGATCCCAAGCTTGCGCCAGGGGTTCCTCTGCAGCGGAGGACTCGGCTGCCTTCCCTCCAGCAGCTGCTGTGCCTGTGCAGTGACCTTGGCAGCCCTGGTGGAGTGGGAAGCAGCCTGCCTGAAGCTGCGGAAGTGGCCCTTGCTGGCTCAGCTCAGCAGCAGGAGCCTTGGCCCCTCTCACCTCTCCTGCCCAGCTGTGTCCCAGATCTGTAATGTGGTTTGCTCCCCATCCACCAGCAGCTGCTTCACTTGGAAGTCCACCCCTGAGGAAAGACAGTCATGTGCTGTTCTCCTGCTTCCCTGCCCCTTCGCCTTGGTCCCCAGTACCTAGCGTGGTGGGGATGTCTCCTCTGAATTCGTTTGCGCAGAGGCGTAGCAGGAAGCTGGACTTCCCAGCACCACCATCTCCAGCCAGCACCAGCCGGTAAATGGGACAAGGAGCTGCAGGTTCCTCTGTGGTTTCCTGTGTCTGATGGGAATAAACAGGAGGGCTCTGGGGGACGTGGTGCTTGTGGGAGGGTGGCATGTGCTCTGCCCACCCTGTGCTTTTTCTCCCTGCCCTAGTTATTTGTGCCCAGCCAGGGTGTCGGTGGTTACCTTTGGTATGAAGGCAGGAAGCTTTCTCTTGCCAAAGTGCCTTGCATGGTGGTGGGATCCTTCTGCCTCACCTGGCTGGGGGGTGGGCACCTGCTGGGTGATGGACATCGCATTGCAGGGCCTGAGCCCATGGGCAGGGTGTGGGGCACTGGGGGAGCCCCAACCCCACTGCAGGTCTCCACTGGCCGCAGAAGCTGCGGGTGAGCAGACTTGCATCCCTTCCTAGTCCGGGTGCCAGGCCCTGGGCAAATTCGTCACCTCGGAGTCCGAGCGAGGGCTGGTGGGAGGCGCATCCTCCGAGCTCTCGCTCCCGGTGCTGCTGAGTGACGAGGCCGCATCTGTGCTGGAGGCTGAGCTCTGCCGCTGCCCGAGGCCGGGGCTGCCGCGACCCAGGTCTCTGCCTGCCCAGAAGGCCGCAGCAGGGAACGGGCTGTGCGAGGAGTCTGCCGGGTACCTGTGCCAGAGGCAGCGGTGAGGGAGGGGGCGGCCGCGGCCAGCTCTCTCCTGGCCGTGCTCACTCACCTGCTGTTGGTGCCCTCCAGCAGGCCACGCGAGGTGGCGGTGAGGGGACGGTGCTGTCGAGCAGGGGATGATGGCTGCAAGGGGACAAGACGTTCAGCGCCGAGGCGACCCGCGGCTCTCCAGCTCCCAGCGTGGGCTGGGAGCAGCAGGAGCCCAGCAGGCCTGGGGCACCCCCAGCTCCAGGGGCTCCCACGGCTCCCATGTGCAGCACCCTCTGCGCTGCGCTGCACTGGGGGTGCAGGCAGAGGAGGCAAGGGCAGCCCTGAGCCCACCTGCACCCTGCCAACGTGGCCGGTGCCCAGCATCCCTGACCACCCTCTGTTGCCTGTTCCGGTGCTGGCCCCGGCCCTCCGTTCCTGCAGCGGTTGCAGGCCTCACTCTGCAGAAGTTGGAGGGCTCACCTCTCTCGGGCTACTGTCCGAGCCAAGCAGCAGCGCTGAGCGCAGGCTGTTGTTGCTCTCGTACAGGCTCCTGTTAGTTGCCCTGTCAAGCGAGAGCAATGTCAGACCCAGCAGGTGCAGGGACCGAACCAGGGAAGGGCTGGACTCACAGCGGTGACCCGCAGGCAGGCGCATCCCAGCCTGGCACCTGCCTATGTCCCGTGCCAGCGCTGCCCTGCCAGGCCCATACGTACTGCAGCGTCCTGATGTAGCTCGTGAAGGCCAGGTTCTCCTCTGCCATCTCCCTCAGCGTCAGCTGCTCTCTGCAGAGAGACGGCATCCTTGCTGCAGGGCTGGACCTGGCACAGGGACTGAGCGGGACCTCCTAGCCTGAACCCAGCAGGCAGTTTTGGGGGTGGTAGAGGTGCTGGGACAGTCGAGGGCCCCAAGAGCACCCAGGGTTGCAGGGGTTGCCACCAAGAGCCCTGGAGGGACCTGCCAGCAGCTGCAGACAGGCTTCCCTGGCCACCGGTGCTCGAGACTTGAGTGAGCAGGGCAGCGTTTCCCGGGCTGGGCCTGGCCCTGCCCCAGGGTGGCAGGGAAGAGGCTGCCAAGCCCGAGGTCTGGCACGGCCCTGCCGGCGGTGCTGGGGCCCTCCCTCCACATGGCTGGGGCTCTCGTGCAGCACCCACGTTTGACGGGTGAAATAGCCTCTGTTGCAGAGTGCCGGAGCTGGGCACCTGTGGGGATGTGCAGGCAGAGCCTCCGCGGGCTGGGCACAGCCTCGCCGCCCCCTTCCCCACCAAACATCACCTCTTCTGCTGCTTGGCCTGGTCAGAGAGGTCCTTTCGCAGCTGCTCCAGCTCTGCCTGCAGCTGGGAGACGCTGCTCTCGGCCTCGAGCAGGGTGACACGCAGCTCCTCGTTCTCCTGGACGGGGTGACACGAGTGCCCGTTGGGGTCCTGGCTGCGCGGCCCGGCGCTCCAGGGTGCTGGCAGCACCCAGCGTGTGCACTGGGGAGATGCGCGCCCTCAGGTGCCCGGGGCTCGGGGGACCCCCAGCCCAGCTCCGTCCCCGGACTCCACCTGAGTGAGATCCCCGAGCTGGTGCCGCAGCCGCGCGATGCCATCGCCGGAGCCCCGTGCGTGTCCCTGCATGTCCTGTGGGCGGGCAGAGGGTCAGAGCCGCAGCCCCGTGCCGGCCCTGTCGGGGCACCTCTGCCTGCGCCCGCCGCTCCCCGCGGGAGACCCCGGCGCGGTGCCGCTGCCGGAGCCGCCCCGACGGGGCCGGGCTGGCCCCCAGCTCCGCCGGGATCCCCGCGGCCCCGGGGACGCCCCGTCCGGCCGGGGGTCCCGCACTCACCTCCTCCGGGGCCGTCTCCTGCCTGCTGCGGCCGGGCCGAGCCGGCGAGCGCGTCCAGCAGGAGCCGCCGCCGCCGCCGCGGGGGCCCCGTCGGGCGCAGGGCCGGGCCGGAGCCCCGGGGAGCTGCCGGGCCCCGCCGGAGCCGCCCCGGCCGTGTTTGCTCTGCGGGCGGGGCGGGCGCGGGGCGGCCGCATTCCTGCGGCGGGGCCGGTACCGCGCCCGCCCGGCCCGGCCCGGCCCGGCCCGGCTCGGGACCTGCGCCCACCCCCGGGCTGCCCCTGCGCTCCGCTCGGCCCCGGCCCCGCCGTGCCTGCTGGGGACCGAGTCCCTCTTCTCCAGAGCTGCGGGCACTGCGGGCGCCAGGGCTGAGCTGGTCCTCGTAGCCCCACGGAGGGTTTTGCAGTGGGGCTGCTCTGCCCGTCCAGCCTAACCCCGCCCCGGGGAGGGGGAAGGGTGCAGGTGGGACGTCCTGTGGGGTGGCACGGCTGTGGTCCCTGGGGAGGGGGCAGCTGTTGCTGTGGGATGGTTGGGATGGGATGGGACGGGATGGGACCAGCTATGGTGCTGGTGCAAGGCATGGGGTTTGGGTGCTGCTGCTGGCCATGGGCTGGGACAGGATGAGGGGGGCTGGTTGCCTGGATGCTCCCTCTTCTCCGTCCTCCTGCAGCGCCCAGGGCCTGCCGGGCACAGGGACTCGCTCTGCAGGAGCGCTGCAGCTGCACGCCGGGCGGGATGCTGTGCGGCTGCGAGCCCCCGGCGCTCTGCACCAACTCCCAGGGCCTGGTGGGAGCTGTGCCCGCGGCAGCCCCTACCCCGGCCGTGCCCGCAGCCAGCAGCCCCCGCAGCAGGGCTCTGCGGAGACAGGCAGGGGGTGGGCAGCCTCCAGAGCAGCGCACAGTGCCCGCCTGCCCCGTCCCAGCTGCTTCCTGCTGCAGGACGGTGCTGGCCGGGTGTCAGGCTCCAGGCAGAGCTGGGCTGCACGTGGAGCGGGGGCTGCTGGCGTGGGGGCCCGGCGCGCTGCCGCAGCCCTGCCTGCAGCAGGGGGTGTGGGACATGCCCGAGGGGGATCGGAGCCAGGCAGCGGTTCGGGGCCAGGCGAGGGCTGCGGGCGCAGCGGGGACCTAGCCAAGGGGAGCTGGAGGGAGACGGGGCTGGGCCAAGGGGCAGCGGGAGCCGTTGTCAGGCTCTGTGAGGTCGCTGTCCTTGGTGCAGAGGCCCTGGGGCAGGCACCACGCTGGGATGTGCAGGTGCCAGTGACCTGCAAGAGCCCATCCCCGCTGTCTGGGCAGGCATCCACGTGGGGCTTGGGCCACTGCAGCAGCTGGGCCAGTGGCCCGACGGCTCACGGGCATCTTTCAGACCAGCGCACCAGGGACCACGTCGTGCTGCAGCCCAGCAGCCTCCTGCGTCCCTGGGTCCGGGCGAGGACAGGCTCCTCCGGGGCTGGACCGGGAGCGCACCACGGGCACCGGCCCCGGGCTGAACCCCTTCTCTCCCCTCCCGGCTGCCCCAGCCCCTGCTTGTCCCTGTCTCCCCTGAAGCCACCCGGGCCGTGGCGGCTGCCCCAGCTGGGGCTGGCGCTGGGTGCTGCTGGCCCCCTCTGTGCCCAGTCCTACAGCTGCTGCGCGCACGGGAGGGCGCGCGGCACAGATCAGCTCGGAGCTTTACATAAAAATGTATTCGAGGAGCTATTTACAAGGAACGTGGGGCCAGGCGGGTGTGCGGCTGTGGTGCTGCGGCAGGGCACAGCCCCGCTGCTGGGCAGGCCGTGGGCCGGGGCAGCAGGGACGTGGCCGGGCGCCGGCAGGACCTGCCTCCCGGAGGGGACGGGAGCGCAGCGGCCGTGGCCGAGCGCCGTCGCACGGGGCTGGGCACCGTCCGCCTCCCTGGGGGGCTCTGGCTCCGTGCCAGAGCCGCGTGCCCGGCAGCGGGTGCAGCGGAGTGCCCGGCTCGCGGGTCAGGCGCGGCGGCTCTCGGACCCTGCCTTTTCCGAGCACGGCCAGCCAAGAGGGCCGGCATGGCCGGGGCATGGCCGCAGTCCGTCCCCGCAGGGGCTACGTGGACGCGCTGACGCGCTGCAGGGCGCGCCGGCGCCGCAGGACGCGCGGGGGCGAGCTGCTGCGCCGGTGCTGGGGGCAATCCGGGAGGCACAGGGGGCTCAGCAGCAGCCACAGATAGAGCAGGACGCAGGCCCAGCACGAGGCCACCTTCACCCAGAAGGTGGACCAGCTGCCGTGCGTGAAGGTGGTCTCCAGCACTGCGTCCTCGTAGCTGGGGGGAGAGGGCAGGCGTCAGGGCGCTGGCGGGGCGCGAGAACGGGGAGCTCCCGGGCCAGCTGCAGCCGCCGGGTCAGCCGGGTCCCTCTGGGTGCCTCCGCCCACCGCCCCGGGTCCCTCGGGGGCTGCCGGAGAACCTGAACCAGTTGGTGAGGGTCATCATGACATAGAGCGAGGCGAGGAAGAAGACGAAGTGGAAAGCTGAGTAGCTGTACGCCACCCGGTCCCGCTCGTCCTGGACGACGCACTGCGCCCCGGCGGGCTCCTCTGCGCGCTCGCCCGTCGGCTCGGCCCCTGCGTAGCGCCGGTCAGGGCGCCCCGGCGCCGGGGGGCCGGGGGCTCGCGGCCGAGGGCCCGTTACCCCTGCACCGCGAGCTCCCTCCCGCTCCGCACCCACCTCGCAGCTCCTCCTCCATGCTCTCCGGGCAGCAGAAGCAGCAGGAGGGTTTCTGCAGAGCGGTTCGGAGCGGTGAGTCCGCAACGGCGTGGGGGGACGCGGCCAGAGCCGCCGGCAGCACCGTCCCTGCTGCAGGTGCCGGGGAGCCCCGGCCGGCAGCGCGGCCTGCTCGGTCCCCCCCGGTGCGGGGCCGGGGCCAGCAGCGTGCCCCACGGCAGAGCCCCGCGCCTGGCGGAGGAGCCCGCCGCCGGCCGAGGGCTGGGAGCGCAGGGGGCTCGGGGCCGGGGTGTCTGCGGCGGGGGCTCCGGGGGCGGCCCCCGCACTCACTTTGAACTCGAAGCTGTAGACTTTGACCATCCAGAGGGGCCCGAACACCTCGGCGAGGTAGGAGGCTTCGTTGCTGCGCCCAGGACAGGGGGAGAACCGCTAACGGCACGCTTGACAGCCCGAGCCCGGCGCCCCACAGACCTGCTCCGTGCCCGGCACAGCGGGAGCCCCCGCGGCCCCCAGCCCGCCACCGGCTCCGCTGCAGCCGGGACAGGGTCTCTGCACGGCACCGCGCGCCCTGGCCCTGCCGGGCCGGCACGGTGCCCGGGGCGGGCTGTGCCGGGGCCGCCCCACGCCACCAGGCTCACGCACCATGCGAAGAGCACGCAGGCGTACATGATGGCAGCTCCCAGGACGGCCACGGTGGTGTCCTCCGCCTGCAGCTCGTCCTGCCGGCCGCCGGGGAAGCAGACGGTGAGGTTCCGGCCCTGGTAGAGCACTGCGGGACGCAGGGGTGAGACGGGGCCGGCCCGGCGGGCGCGGGTCCCAGCGGCGGGCCCGAGCGCTCACCCCTCTCCGGCGGGCGGCTGGACAGCGCAGAGAAGGTGAGGTACATCACGTAGCAGCTGATGATGGAGGCCTGCAGCAGCCCCGACCGCGGCTGCTCTGCACGGGGAGGGTGAGGCCTCGCCGGAGCGCCGTCTGCCAGCGGAGGGGCCCCTTCCTGCGGCTCCCTGCTGGCAGCCCTGCGCGGGGCATGGGCCGGGCCAGCAGGAGCCCCCGGGGCCAAGCCCTCCTCAGGCACCTGCATGTCGGCCCCGGGATGCAGCCAGCCCCTCAGCACAGCAGGACCGAGGCTGTGGCGTGCTGTGGCATGCTGTGCTGTGCCACGCTGTGCCATGCCATGCCGCAACGTGCCATGCCATGCCATGCTGTGCTGCACCATGCTACGCTGTGCCATGCTATGCTGCACCATGCCATGCTGCACCATGCCACACTGCACCATGCCGTGCCATGCCATGCTGTGCCATGCCTTGCCATGCCATGCTGCACCGTGCCACGCTGCGCCATGCCATGCTGCACCATGCCATGCTGCACCGTGCCATGCTGTGCCTTGCCATGCTGCACCATGCCATGTCACGCCACACTGCACCGCACCGCGCTGCACAGCACTCACTGAGCCGCACGCAGGGCGTGATGGAGACGAAGGACATGATGCCGCAGAGGCTGCCGTTGACGGTGAGCAGGGCGCTGTTGAGGCGGCAGGCGGCCGGGTGGGTGTAGTACTTGTAGAGGAAGGAGAAGGCCGCAGAGGCGAGGGTGTAGAAGGCGGCCGTGGCCAGCAGCACGGCCAGGTACCAGCGCTTGTCCTGCGCGGCGCCCGTGAGCCTGCCGGGAGAGCGGGGTGAGGGCGGGCGCAGGGCCCCGCGGCGCCGCCGGGGACGGCACTCACCAGTTCTTGTTCCAGGTGTGTGCGAAGGCGGTGATGAGCACCAGCTGGACCAGGATGAAGGCGAAGCCCCCGCAGACGCCCACGTAGTGCCAGGCTGCGGGGAGCGGGGAGCCGTGGGGCGGGCGCGGGGCGCCCAGCGCCGGGCGCCCGGCCGAGGGCAGGGCAGGGCAGGGGACGCACCTTGGATGAAGTGATCCTCGGGGATGAAGAAGCTGGCGGCACAGAGCCCCGCCAGCACCAGCAGCTTCGGCAGCCAGAACCTGCGGGGCAGCGGCACCGGGGAGGCCTCAGCGCCGGGGCCCAACGCCGGCGGCCGGCAGCCCGGCGCGGCCCGGCGCCGTACCCGTTGTGCAGCCGTGCGCGGCAGTCGGTGCTGGAGCGCACGTTGAGGAGCAGGGCGGCCTGCGCCAGGTGGAAGCAGGCGGTGCCGAAGCAGAGCCGGTACACGGCCGAGGAGCCCACCAGGCGCTCGCAGTCGCTGCCGCCGGCCAGATGCTCGCACAGCACCGTGGAGAAGGGCACCTGCGGGCACGGCGGGAGGGTGCAGGCGGTGTGCCCGCACCCCGGGACCTCCGGCACCCCAGCACCAGGCGCCCCGCAGCCCTGGCGCCCCCAGCGCCGTGGGTGCCCCAGCCTCTCCAGTGCCCCCAGCACGGCCGACAGCCCCAGCGTTCCCACTACCCTCACTGTCCCTGGCACCCCGGTGCCTCCAGCACCCTCAGTATCCCTGGCACCCCCAGCACCCCCAGCATCCCCAGCACTGCAGGATCCCTGGGAATTGTGGCATCCCTGTGCCCCTGGTACAACTGGCAACCCCAATATCCCTGGACCCCCAGCACCCCTGCGATGCCTGGCAGCCCCGGCACCCCTGCACCCTAGCACCCCTGGGACCCCCCGGATCCCTCATGCCCCTCACAACTCCAGCATCCCCAGCACCCAGAGCACCCCAGGGCCCAGCGCCCCTGGTATCCCCAGTGCCCAGAGCACCCTGGCACCCCTGGCATCCCCAGCACCCCAGGACCCAGCACCCCTGGCGCCCAGAGCACCCCAGGACCCTGGGACCCTGGCACCCCCAGCACCCAGAGCACCCCGGCACCCCCAGCGCCCAGAACACCCCGGCACCCTCAGCGCCCCAGCGCCACCTTCTCCCGGACGGCCTGGGCCACGGTGCGGGACAGCAGCAGGCAGCACGCGGCGGAGGCGAGGACGTGCAGCAGGGTGTAGAGGAGGCGGGTGCCCGTGGACGCGCGGAGCCCGTGGCAGGGGCTGCAGCCGCAGCACAGCTGGGGGGACGGGGGGGGCACGGTCAGGGCCAGCGCCCCGCGGGCCGGCCCCGGCCCCCCGGCCCCCCGCTCCCCGTGCCCGCCCCGACCGCGTCGGGCCCACCTGGCCGAGGAGCGAGCGCAGGAGGCGGCCGCGCGCCCGGGTGCCCGCCATGGCCCGCCTCGGCCCCCGGCGCCCCGGCGGGATTAGGGGGATTGCCGGCTCGGCCCGCCCCGCCATCTGCTCGCGCGGCCTGCCGGGAGCCGCCGCACGGCACGAGGGGGGAGACGTGCCCGGGGCGCGGGGACCCCAGGACGGGCACCCCGGCCGCGTCCCCGATCCCGCAGGGCAGGACGAGGCCCCGGGCCCGGCTCGGGGGCGGCGGAGAGCAGCGGGGCGGCCGGGGCCGTGTCCCGTGCCCCCCTCGCGCAGCGGCGGCTGCGGCCGGGCCCGGCGGGCCGGCGGGCGCAGCTCGGCAGGACCCCAGCCGGAAAGCCGGCCCGGCTCCCGGGCACGGCCGCAGCCCGGGAAGGTGCCCGCTCCGGCGGCGGCCGCGGCCAAGGTGCCCCCTCCGGCCGGTCCCGGGTCGGGGCCGCGGCCGTGCCCGGGCCATCGCCGCTCCGGGAAAGTTTATCCCTTGGGGAAGCCGATTAGGCCGCGGCCACGCCGGGAGCCCCCCCGGCGGGGGGACGCTTGTCCTTCAGTCCGGCGTGATTATGCCAGGAGCCAAATCGGGCTCCGTAACCCTCTTAGGCAGCTCAGGGCCGGGCCGCGGCGGAGCCACCTGCACCTTACGTCCCCCAACCACGACCGCCGCCGGGCCGGGCCGGGGCGCCCGACGGGAGCCGCCTGCCTGGGCACCGGGGGGGCCAGGCCGCCGCGTGCGCTGGGCTGAGATGAGACCCCCCCCAAGGCCCCCCCCAAATGAGACCTTGTGACCCCCCCCCCCGGGATGTGATCCCGAGACCTTCGTGACCCCTCCCGGGACGGGACCCCGCGACCCCCTGGGATGAGATCCCGTGACCCCCCCCCGTGATGGGACCCCGCGACCCCCTGGGATGAGATCCCGTGACCCCCCCCCCGTGACGAGACCCCGCGCCCCCCCTGGGATGAGATCCCGTGACCCCCATGACCCCCACCGTGACGGGACCCCGCGCCCCCCCTGGGATGAGATTCCGTGACCCCCCCCGTGATGGGACCCCGCGACCCCCTGGGATGAGATCCCGTGACCCCCCCCATGACGAGACCCCGCGCCCCCCTGGGATGAGACCCCGCGACCCCCTGGGATGAGATTCCGTGACCCCCCCGTGACGAGACCCCGCGACCCCCTGGGATGAGATCCCGTGACCCCCCCCCCGTGATGGGACCCCGCGACCCCCTGGGATGAGATCCCGTGACCCCCCCCGTGACGAGACCCCCGCGCCCCCCTGGGATGAGACCCCGCGCCCCCCTGGGATGAGATCCCGTGACCCCCATGACCCCCACCGTGACAGGACCCCGCGACCCCCTGGGATGAGATTCCGTGACCCCCCCCGTGACAAGACCCCGCGCCCCCCTGGGATGAGATCCCGTGACCCCCATGACCCCCACCGTGACGGGACCCCGCGCCCCCCCTGGGATGAGATTCCGTGACCCCCCCCGTGACGAGACCCCGCACCCCCCTGGGATGAGATCCCGTGACCCCCCCCCCGTGATGGGACCCCGCGACCCCCTGGGATGAGATCCCGTGACCCCCCCCCGTGACGGGACCCCGCGACCCCCTGGGATGAGATCCCGTGACCGCCCCCGTGACGGGACCCCGCGACCCCCTGGGATGAGATTCCGTGACCCCCCCCATGACGAGACCCCGCACCCCCCTGGGATGAGATCCCGCAACCCCCTGGGATGAGATCCCGTGACCCCCCCCCGTGACGGGACCCCGCGACCCCCTGGGATGAGATCCCGTGACCGCCCCCGTGACGGGACCCCGCGACCCCCTGGGATGAGACCCCGTGACCCCCCCCGTGACGAGACCCCGCGCCCCCCCTGGGATGAGACCCCGCGCCCCCCTGGGATGAGATTCCGTGACCCCCCCCGTGACGAGACCCCGCACCCCCCTGGGATGAGATCCCGCGACCCCCTGGGATGAGATCCCGTGACCCCCCCCCGTGACGGGACCCCACGACCCCCTGGGATGAGATCCCGTGACCCCCCCCCGTGACGAGACCCCGCGACCCCCGAGACGAGGCGCCGCCGGGGGAACCGACTTCGCCGCTCAGGGGAGAGGCCCCGCCCCCTCATCTCCGCCCCGCCCCCGGCCCCCAGCCCCGCCCCCAGCCCCGCCCGGACAGCCTGAGCCTCCTCTCTGCCCCGCGCGCCCTTCCTCTCGCTGGTTCCGGCGGCGGCGGCGCGTGAGCGGCAGCGGCGCCGGCGGCGCGATGGCGGCGGAGGGGGATGTGGAGCTGGAGCTGGAGACGGAGCCCAACGGCTCCGGGAGCGGCGGCGACGGGGCGGGCGGGCGCGCGGCCGAGAAGCCGCGGAAGCACGACAGCGGCGCGGCGGACCTGGAGCGCGTCACGGACTACGCGGAGGAGAAGGAGATCCAGAGCTCCAACCTGGAGACGGTGCCGGGCCGGGGCCGGGGAGGGCTGAGGGAGGGCCGGGGCCGGGGAGGGCTGAGGGAGGGCCGGGGCCGGGGAGGGCTGAGGGAGGGCCGGGGCCGGGGAGGGCTGAGCCGGGCCGGGGCCGGGGAGGGCTGAGGGAGGGCCGGGGCCGGGGAGGGCTGAGGGAGGGCCGGGGCCGGGGAGGGCTGAGGGAGGGCCGGGGCCGGGGAGGGCTGAGGGAGGGCCGGGGCCGGGGAGGGCTGAGGGAGGGCCGGGGCCGGGGAGGGCTGAGGGAGGGCCGGGGCCGGGGAGGGCTGAGGGAGGGCCGGGGCCGGGGAGGGCTGAGGGAGGGCCGGGGCCGGGGAGGGCTGAGGGAGGGCCGGGGCCGGGGAGGGCTGAGGGAGGGCCGGGGCCGGGGAGGGCTGAGGGAGGGCCGGGGCCGGGGAGGGCTGAGGGAGGGCCGGGGCCGGGAGGGCCGGGGCCGGGAGGGCCGGGCCGGGGCGTGGTGTGGTCGGAGAGCCCAGCCCGGGGCAGCCGGAGGCTTTCGCCCGGCGTGGCCCCGCTCGGGGTCCTCCGCCCCGGCACAGCTCCCTCCGGTACCTGTTCCGGTGGCGGTGCAGCAGTCACCTGCTTGGTGCTGTGTGCTGAGGAGACTCTGCTCGTTTTGCTAGGCCATGTCAGTGATCGGAGACCGGAGGTCCAGGGAACAGAAAGCAAAGCAGGAAAGGTAATAGCACTTCCTCACACGTTATTTGGGGCTTTAGGGGGGCCATCTTCTGTGTGCTCGTCTTGCAGCCTTCGCTCTTGCGTCTGTCCCATCTGCCAAATTTGCACTAGCGGTTGCCGCTGCTCTTCTGAACGGATGGATGGGGACTGCCCACACGGGACTGGGGCTTCAGGCTTCTCAGCAGTTACACTTCCACCTCGTGAGGTGGCAAGTACGCAGCCAGACTTCCCTTGGGAAATCAGGTGTATTCTGTGAGCAGCTGAACCTCTTCCTGAAGCACACCACTGTGTTTGTGCAAGGCATCTCTGGTCTCTCTAGTCATAGCTCATAAGTAAATGTGTGTGTGAGGGTGGTAACTGGATATGGAAACATGTCACTTAATGGCAGTTTGCCCTGTATTATAGGGAAAAAGAACTAGCAAAAGTCACTATCAAGAAAGAAGACCTGGAGCTGATTGTAAGTACCGGCAGGAAGCTGAGCAGGTGGTGGCATGTCCCAAACCTTGCGTGCAGTCAGTGTCTTGTCACTGAAACACCGCGCTGAAAGACGTGGCTGGCAAATACTTGTCTGCTGGGCCGCACGTGCGGCACTGGAACAGGCTGGGACAGCAGCTGAACAGCTCCTGCTGCTGCTGACCCCTCGCAGAGCCCGGCCTGCGCCGCTGGCTGGGTCCGTTGCGCTGAGCTCTGCTCGTTTTCCCACAGATGAACGAGATGGAGATCTCGCGGGCAGCTGCTGAGCGCAGCCTCCGGGAGCACATGGGGGACGTGGTGGAGGCCCTGATCACCCTCACCAACTGAGCCCATCTTCCCAGGACTGCGCCGCACGCGTCTGCCGCTACCTGCCCTGGGCATGGCCTTGCCCAGCACGGTGCCGGCTGTGGATTGCGTGTGTTAAATTATTGAATAAAGGCACCAGCTGGAGTGACCCACGACTGTAATTCATGCGGAGCTGAGCCCTCGCCCCTCGCTTGGTGAGAGCGATCCCAGTGATGCCCCTGTGCCGGTGCCGGGCCCTGGGCTGCGGCGCGTCGGGAAGAGGTGCTGGTATCGGGCTGTGACACCTGAGGGAGGCCCTGTAACCGGCAGCGGCTGCTCACCCTTCCCTGGGGATAAGGTGACCCTGCCTGAATGCTGGTACCAGTCTTCTCTGTGCTTTCAATCTCACTTCTCTTGAGGGGTGTCACAGCCTTCTGCTGGACCGATCCTTTTGTTCCCGAGCTCAGCAAAGCTCCCTGGAGGCTAATGGTTCCTGTCAGTTTATTTTCTGTTTTACACACTAGCAGGAGTGCAGCTGTGTGAGATAGTTTGAAAGGGAAACACAGTGTTGCTGCTGTTCTCGCCTTTGTATGAATCTAGGCGTAACTCAGGGGCTGGAGGCATGCTGCCTCGCCGGCTCTCAAGAGGGTCACCCTTAGACTGAGGCTAAGCAGCCCAAAGGTGTGGGCTAGCCTGAAGCCTGCCAGTCCCTCTGCCCCCTCAGCCCCTCTTGGCACCTGGCCCATGAGAGCAGTCAGGTACTTGAAATGAGGAGTTCCCTTGATGCCGCCTGTAAGAGCAGTGGTGCGCCCACCAAATCACTGTGGGAAACCTGCGTTTCCCCTTCCCGGTGGAGGACCAACGCAAACCATGGGGATGCTGTGCCGGAGCCGACCACCCTCTGCAGGACGGTAAGGAAACGGCAGCGAACTGCATGAGGTGACAGGCACCTCCTGCACTACACCAGGCTGCCCTTGGTTTAGCGCACGCCGGACACCGTCTTGGTCCTGAGCCCTGGCTGTTGCCCAACGCACAAGGCACGGAACGGGAGAGCTGAGTCCCTGGCAGGTCTCTGCAAAGACACCACCAGAATTTGTAAGAAAACAGTTGCTTTATTCAAAACTATCCTGTTCCATCCCCACTGCACATGTAGAAAAGCAAAGCCCTGCAGAAACAAGGTGAGGAGACAGTGTCACAGCTGTTCCAAACCAAAAAAAAAAAAGGGCCCAACTTGACAACTGGAGGGGAAAGACGAGCAATGGGGAGATGCTTTGGAACAGACAAGTGTAAAGTCCGTTAATTCCTGTGAAAGGAATGAGTGTTGGGAGCAGGGGGAGTTGCTAAGCTCCTGCACGGGCAGTATCTGCTGCCTAGGAGTTGCTGATGGTGGAAAGGTGATGTGGCCGTGGGCCTGGTCAGCACAGATAGACCATCTTCCTCCACAAAAGATTCAGGTCATGAGTCTGCTGAGACTCTGCAGCCCTGGGAACGAATCGTGCCACTGAGTGGAGGGGGGGCTCAGTGCAGGAGCACAGAGAGGAGCAGCTGCTCAGGATAAGTATGGGCAACACAGTACTTTGTCCCTTCTAGGCCCGCCCAGGCTTTCGGGTAGCGGGCACAGACAAGCGCCTTCTGCCCTGTAGTCAGCCACGTGACACTGTCCTGTGCGCATCCTTAAGTGGTTTTTCGCTTCTTGGCTGATGGTCGCTCAAAGACATCTCGTACGCCTGCTGCTTTCTGTTTGAAGAACTTGGTGTTCTGCGCGCTCTCCTGGCCCCAGGCAGAATCAAACGAAGTCGTGTCCTGGTCCACCAAGTGCGTGTACTTTGTTCGCCCGGAGCGCCCAAAGTTCTTGACCTGTGGAGCAGAAAATCTTATGAACAGCCATTTGGGTAAGTCGCAGGGACTCTGTCGTGCCACTGCCCTTCCCCACCGACTGCAGGAAGCCTCCTGCCCCAGCTGAGGGGACCGCCCCCTCCACACTGCAGCTGCAGACAGGTCCCCTCCTGCCAGCACACCTACCTGCATGACTTTGGGCAGGATGGTCTTGTTGAAGTGGTCCTCCAGGGTAGGGGCGCTGAAGTCCCTCTTGTACACCTCCTCATCTTCATCCTGTGGGAGGAAGAGCACGCACCTGCTCAACTTGAAGGTTTCCGGCAAGCACTGGCAGCTGACTGCAGTGGAAAGAGTCACTAGAGACCTGCATCATCGCTTTCCTGGGGACTGTCACGGCACTTGTGGTCCTACTTAAGCTACTGCAGGAAGGTGAGGGAACTCGAGTTCTGCCCTCTTGCAGTCACTCTTGGGCGTCCTCAGGCCACTTCTCCAGAGCCTAAGCCTGATCTGTAGCCAGTGCGGAGCTAGCTTGGTTCTGACAGGATTTACCAACCCAAGCAGCATTGGGGGAACAGCTCTGCTGCTTCTGTTCTGTCTCGCTGGGAAACCTCAACCTCACAAGCTTTGAGCCAGCACAGGATGGCCCCGTACGGAACTGCTCGCACGTCCCACCGTACCCCCGCAGCATCGCTCACCATGAAGAAGGCGCCACGGTGGTAGTACTTCTGCAGGAACTTGTATTTGCCCTTCACTGCCTTGTTGGTGATGACCTTGCCGTTGGCCCGAAGCTCAGCACGGCGCTCCTCTTCTGTCAGGTTCCGCATCCGCTCGATCTCTGCCTTCTCCTTCTCCATGCTGGCAGGACAAAAACCCCTCAGAATCAGCACCTCTCACGGCAATGTTTCGGGACAATTACTGTTGCAGAAAGCCTTTCTAAGGGATTGCATTTACTGACTCCACAGCGGAGCAAGGCCACCCTGAGGGTGGAGAGGAAATGTTTTGGATGCTTTGTCTAGGTAAGAGTGTGCTGTCAAAAGCAGGCCTGAGGAAGAGAGGCCTCAACCGTC
Organism: Struthio camelus; assembly: GCF_040807025.1. Taxonomy (NCBI): domain Eukaryota; kingdom Metazoa; phylum Chordata; class Aves; order Struthioniformes; family Struthionidae; genus Struthio; species Struthio camelus. The sequence continues at coordinate 487,648 of NC_090953.1, forward strand.
AGTTGGCCTGCAGGGTGCAGGGCCTGGGCCTGCCGACGCTCAGCCACAGATCTAAGCAGAGACAATACTTACGCTTCTCGTTCTTCACGATCCCGCTTGATACGCTTCAGCTCACGTACTTTCCAGGCCTCGTACTCCTCCTCGTCGTTCTCATCATCTGTATCAAGTGCATCCAGTGCTGCCAGCGAACGCTTGTTCTCCTCCAGTTCCTTCTTTGCTTCCTCTTCTACAATCTGCAGCAAGGGTGAAAGTAAGCCTGCTGCAGTGCCCACCCTCCCTGTGCCACCCCCAGCCAGCCCCGCGGTACCTTGAGCGTGTACTTGCGCCTCTCCTCTGCTAGTCTCTTTGCCTCCTGCTCCAGCTCCTTCTGCTTCAAGGCTTCTGCTTCTCGCTCCTGAACCGTGATCCGGTCCTTCCTATAGACAGAGACCACAAAAGCCTTCAACCTTTCAGCGTGAGCCCATGCAGCCGAACCCCTCACAGACTTATCCTGCTCCCGTGCTGCAGTGACCCTTAGCCCTTACTCTCCAAGTAAGAGCCAAGTTCAAGGGCTCTCCCCTTCCTGCTGTTGCCCAAGCCAGGGCAGCCCTGCTAATTCCCCCTACAGCTACAGGCATGCGTGGAGAGAAGAGAGCGCGAGGCACCCGCCGTGGTGCACTACCCTCTGCCAGCTTCCCAGCTCTTTGTACAGCGCTTGCCCAAATGCCCTAGCACAACCCTGCTGCGATGAAACCCACCGGCTGGTCCCACGCAGTGACCTGACACAGCTGCAAGAGCTGCCCGTGGCCGCTCAGCGAACACCCGTTACTCCTCAGCTGTGCCCTGCCAGGCTGGTATTTGTCACCTCCCCTTAGGAGGCAGGCAGTGCTACCGCCCCGCTGTACGAAGCGGAGATCACAGCGGTGACCGTCTGCTTGGCGCCCAGCCGCTGCCTCCTGCATCCTCACACAGGACCGACCTGCCTGACCGTGTCACCTACTTGCGGATGAAGACAGGTTTGAGACGTGGCTCCATTTCATCCTCACTGTCTGTGTACTCCTCATACTCGGACTCTGACTCAGACTCTTCTCCAGATCTACCCTCATCTTCCAACTCCATCACCTCCATTTCCTCGGTCTTCCTCTCCTGCGCTCGCTGGCGCATCATCCCACGGCGACGCTCAATCTCCTAACGGAGGTGCATCAAACACAGAGGAGTCAGTGGAGCAGCCCTGCTACCGCTCCCTTCCCCACAGACTTTCTGCCTCAGGCAGGAAGCCAGTTCCTTTCAGATTCTTTGTGCCAGAAGTGACATGTCTGGAACCTCTTTGTTACAAAAAGATGTTCCCGTCCCTCAGGATGGAAGGTGGCCTCACCCAGCGTCCCACCTCGCAGCAAGAGACAGGTAACCCAGAGTTAAGTCATGGCCAGCTATGGAGTGACCTGCAAGTCCTGAAACTCCCTAGTTTCACCAGATAGCCTTTTCCACACGTACATGGGTTATTCCAGCCTGTGTCATTCAGGGGCTTTCTTAAGCCAAGTCTGTTCAGGTCTGCAAGCATACCTCATCATCGATCTCTTCCTCTTCCTCTTCGCTGGTGTCCTCCCGTTCGAGCCGCCAAGCTTCTCCCTCCACCTCTGAATCGCTGTCTCCAACCACTTCAGGCTCCACAATTTTACGGTGTCTGGCCAGCCTGTAACAGACCCTAGTTGAACTACAGCACTTTGAGCGTAAAGAGACCGCAGAAAGATGGCTATTTGTGAATTGTTCTTAATGAGGCCATAGTAAAAACTGGAACGACTGAGTCTGGGAGTGAAACAGCATGTCCTTTCCTAAAAGGCAGGAGCAGCCAGGCAGTGGCTTTTCCTCCCCATTTGTGTTTTTGGTGGGAAGCCTCCCCTTTACTAGTGCTGAAGGCTGAAGTACCTCTATGGGGGAAGGTAAACAGTGCTCAGATACTTTCTGCCCTGAATACGATTCAGATGAAACCATATCTTCCCGCTAGCCTAGAGAGGTGTCGCTGTGTTAATTTTTATTTCAGAACCCGCTGTTCCCCTGGGCCAGCCAAACCGCTCCTGAACGCGGGGCTGCCGTGACCCTTGGCTTTCAGGGGTGCTCACGGCACAGCGGCGGCCCGCGGCACGATCCAGCACCCGCGCCAACAGCGCTGGAGACCGCTCCCGCAGGGCTGGGAGAGCGCGGCCGTGCTTGGGTGACGGTCAGCGGCAGAGCGGGGCCGGAGGCAGAGGCTCTGGGGAAGGCCGGGTCTCCTCCGGGGGCAGGCGCTGCTCACCGCTCCTCCACGTCCTCGCTGATGCGGTTCTGGAGGCGCCGCAGCCGCGGGTCGTTGGCGAGTTCCTCCTCCTGCTCCTCGGGCTCCACCTCCTGCTCCTTCGCCTTCTTGATGAACTGGAACTCCTCGTCCTCCTCCTCCGAGGACTCCATGGGCGCGTAGTCGGGCCGCTTCCCCGACACGTACCGCTTCACCTTCACCTTCTCCATGGAGAGCTCGCCTGCGGGCGGGGCGGCCGTCACCGGGGCCCGGCCGGCCGCCACCGGGCCCGGGCTTCCCCCCCCCGCCGCCGCCGCCGGCCCCCCCGGTGCCCCGCTCACCCTTCTCGTTGCGGACGGGCACGGCGCCCGCCGTGGACTGGATCGGCGGCTGCTTCATGAGGGCGCTGGGGACCGACATGGTGGCGGCGGGTCGGGACGGGACGGGACGGCGGCAGCAGCGGCGGCGGCTCTGGCGGCGGCGGGCACCCTCCTCCCCCGGAACCGGAACTGCGGCCGCCCCCGCTTCCGGCGGAACCGCCGCCTCCCGCCCCCGCGAGCCGTTGGCCGGAAGTGACGCCACTGGCGGCGGTCACTTCCGGCGCGCCGGGGCGGGGCGGGGGAGCGGCCGGCGGGGGCGGCTGCCGGTGCCGCCTGGGGCCGGGCCGGGGGTGCTGCGGGCCGCGGCGCTGGGCCGCGCCGCCCGGGGGAGCGCCCCCCGCGGGCCGCTGCCCCCCGCCGCCGCCGGCACCCAGGCGACGGGCGGCGTCGCGCCTCGGCGGGCGGGGCGGGGGCGTTCGGCTGCGCCACCTGCTGCGTGTGTTTTCCCCGTGGTCCGCCGGGCGGCGGGGGGAGGCGCTGGCGGCGCAGCGCGGGTGCGGAGTTGCCCCGAAGGGCCCTCTCGAGCGCTGGGGAACGGGGGACGCGTGAGCAGGCCTTTCCTGCTGGCCGGAGCTTCCCTCGGGCCTTGGGGCTCTGGCCCTCCGCTGCTCGGGCTGCGATTTTCTTGGGGCATCTGGTCGCCTCTTCCCTAATCCACGTCCTGGTGCTCAGGGCCTTTGGCTCTATCTAGAGTCTTGGTCTCCGCCTGCTGCCAGCCTTTTGGGTTTCGAATTATTTGCCCGAGGTAGTGTCGCTCTAGATAAAGCACACCATCATGGGGTGAGAGATGACTGAGGCACAGATGCTCACGGCCCCCTTCTTCCAATTTAGTGACTGAACTCTGAATGGAAAAGATGTTCAGCCCGTGATGTAAGTTCCTGCTCCTTCTCCATTTGTGCAGCTAAAGTGGAGATGATGAGCAGCAAAAGCAGAGCCAGCAGCTGCTGTACAGCTGTATGGATATTGGATGTCAGCGGCTCCACGGTGCCACCGTCCCTCTAACTCCTGCAGGGTCTTGCTGAGGCTGTGGGACGCATCCTGTGCTTGGTGGGGCTGCAGAGCTCCTCCTAGCACGGCCAGGGGAACCTGTTGCTCTTTGGGTGGATGGTAGGGTCCGACTGCAGAAGCTGCTGTGGGTTCAGTTCGTGCTGTGCCTGTTGCCAGCCACGCTGGGTCTTAGTTCGTGCTGTGCCTGTTGCCAGCCACGCTGGGTCTTGGGGTTGATGTCTGACCTGAGACAAAGCCTGGAGCTGTGAAGGTTTTTCACTGCTGTGTTGATCAGAGTCTTGTCCCGGGCCCTCCTGCTCTGTAAACTAGCAGCAAACCAAGCCAAGCAGGAGCTTCGCTGCTCGGGTTCGTGTCTTCCCAGGCTGCCAGGACGCCTTCACAGCTCCCTACGCAGCAGCGCTTCTCGCTGCAGCACCGTGAGCACCTGGAGGCTGACTTACCCTGGAGGAGCGGGACTCTCCTGCTGTTCTGTGGGGGGAGATGCTTCTCCCACTGCCACCACTGCAGAACCTCCTGGGGCTTTCCCAGTGCAAGTGACGGGAGGTTTGTGGCATGTGTGTGGCAGGAAGGGCCTGGGGGCGTGGCTGTTTCATAGCAGGGGAGAAAGATTTTCTGAATGTGGCAGGGTGCTGCCCACGTAAGCACGCATTCACCACGGTCATTGCCTCCGAGGAGGTGCTAGAGTTCACAGAGGAAAACGGCTGTTCGGGAACTGATCAGCTTGCAAGAGCTGCCCTGCTTTTCTGTGGCACGGAAAACAAGATTTCTGAAGTAGGGCAAAACTATGTCACAAACCACCAAGCCAACGTCTGCAATTTTGTGCTGCCTTGAAAGAAAGGAAGAGGTTTTTATCTTCCAGGAAACCTAGCTGCAGGACTTGAGCCAGTCTGCGACACATCTCGTAACAGGAATTTGGGAAGTGGGGAGGGATGAGTGCTGTGTTAGCCGTGCGCGTGGCAGGTGGTCGCCCTGCCCAGCCCCGAGCAGGGGCCCTCGTGGGCACGTTGCGGAGGCCACGGGGTGTGATGGGCATTGCTAGAGGTGGATGCCCAGGAAATCCAAAAGCAAGTGTGTTTTCCCAGATGGAGGTTCAGCGCTGGAGCATGCTCCCAAAGGAAAGGCAGCAAACTCTTCCTTTTGGTGTCCTGGGCTGCAGGCTGGGAGGTTTCCTCGTGGGAGGATGTGATTTAGCCAGTGCAACTTACTGTTCTGAGGGAGCGGGGTAGTCCGGGGTGTGGAAGGAAGCGGCAGAAAGTGGTTCTCAGCAGCAGCACTGCCCCTGGGTCCGGGCTCTGCTCGTCGGGGGCCGCGGGGCGTCCCAGGGCTGCTGCAGAGGTCTCCAGGCTGACGCTGCGGGGGATTCTGTCTTGGGGGAGCCTCTCGCCTTGTCCTCGGCCCCTCTGCGAGAGGCGGGGCAGGACCAGCTGGGTAAAGCGGCTCCTGCCAGCGTGGCTAAGGCCCTGGCTGCAGGCCGAGAGCGCGAGGAGGCCCCTGGGCCTGGGGCAGCGCCGCCAGAGCCAGCCCATCTCGCAGCGCTGGCTGCCTGTGGCCAGGGCATCCCGGGCGCAGCCCGTGGCGTGGCGCTGCGTGAAGGTGCTTACTGCAGCGCTCTTCGGTAGCTTTGCGTCTCAGACAATCCCTGTTTCTGCTGGCGAGACCCAGGCAGACCTTGCTGCCTTCGCAGGAGCCTCTGTGCTTACAGGAGCTGGGGGATTTGGCCAGCCTGGCTGCAGAGCTGCGAGAGGAGGAGGGATGGAGCGCTCGGGCAGGGCCCCAGTGCTGTGGGTCTCCCTCGGTGCCCTGCCAGCTTGCGGTTTGCCCTCGCAGACAAGGCATTAGTGGCTTTATAATCCTACAGCAACTGATGCCCAGGAATAAGCAAGAGCTCTCGGTGTTTCTGGCATTTACGTCCTGACGGCAATTGGAGCTCCAGGCCCAGCTCCCTGCTCTGCGTTTGATCATCTGATGAGATATTAATCTTGTGTGGTTATCACAGTGTGTTCCCACCTAATGAATCCAGTGTCACCATGGCAAGGAGTGAGCTTCAACATGTGACTCAGTAGGTGAAACAATTAGACCTAACTGTTAAAGGAGAGCTTGGGAATTGCACACAAAGCACATAATGTGCCATTCAGGTGGAGTTAAAGACCTCAGCAAACAGGGACGGGCTCTCCCTGGCTGGCTTCGGTTCTGGGGGACGGCAGAAGCCTGAAGCAACGGCCGAAAGCAGCCCGGAGCCCGCAGCGTGCCTCCTCTGCCCCGCGTGCCCTTGAGAGCCGCAGCCGAGCTGCAGAAACCGAGTGCTGGAGTCGCCTGAGCTGGTGCAGGGGGGCTGAGGGAGCCTGCTGCGGTGCGGCCTGGCCCTGCCCTGGCCAGGGAGAGCCAGCCCGCGCCGGGCCGGGAGCGGCGGTGTCCTGTCGCTGCTCCTCCCTAGCTGATCCCCTGCGGACAGGGCAGGCTGGCAAGAGCCTGTGCCTCCGGGCAGCGGCCCCAGCCGCCTTCCTCCGCAGACCAGGGACCGATGCCCCTCAGCCCCGGCCCCGGGCGCCAGCGGCGACGTGTCGGCCCCGAGCCTTCAGCCAGCCTGGCGGTCCGCACGGGGCCGGGCTCCGGCGGGGGCGGCGGCGCGGCGCGAGCCTGAGCTGCCCCTTCCCTGCGCTCGCGGAGCCGGGGTGCCGTGGGGCGGCGTGCGAGCTCGCTGCGCCCCGGCACCCGACACGGGCAGCTCCGTTCCCTGCTGCGTTGTCAACTTGCTGGCTAAAACCTCTGCCCGTCAGGCTTTGGACTAAATTTCTTTGTTGAGATCTATGAGCGACCCCCCATGCCTCACTGCAGCCTAAGGAGAAAAAGGGGGTCCTGCCCACGGGCTGGCACGGGTGTTTCCTGCGCGCGCGCACCTGTGTTCCTGTTTGCACTGCTGTTTGTGCTGAGACCCCCGACTGCGGCAGGGACCTTGGGGTGCTCAGGCCAGACAGGGGTGTCCCTTGCCGTGAACAGCGATAAGCTGTACACAGGGCATGAGGTGGCAGGGTGTAAAGCAGCAAAGCTGAAGAGGGGCGGTAGCACGGCGGGCTGCGGATTTGATACCTCGGCGGCCTTATGGCTGTTGACGGCAAAGTCAGAAGGCAGATAAAGTTACAGCCCCCTTCTGAGCCGCCACTGTTTGTGTCTGCAAACTGTACCGCAGGGCAAGGTCAGCGTGTTTGGGGTGGATCTCGAGAATCCCATGTGTGTGACCACAATAAAATGTTATGTCTAGGAGCGTGACTATGAATAGCGCCTCGTGAGCCATCGGGACCTTGCAGACGCAGCTCCAGCCCGGGGACTGCAGCCGCTGCAGCTCCGCACCCTCCTCCCGGCGCGCCAAGGCCGTCTCAGGAACCTGCTGGTAGCGTCCGGCAGTGAAGTGACGTGAGGTGAAGGGGTTGGAGAGATTCCAGAGGAAAGTGGGATCTGCACCCCGAGGTTTGGGAAAGGGAGCAGAACTGTGCAGGAAGGGGGGGCTGGGGAAACGTGTCCGCAGCAACGCGGAGGGCTGCGGACTCAGCCCCCCCCCTGCCGTGGGAGGGTTGCATGGGAGCAGCAGGCAGTGTGGCCACTGCGCTCTAAGTAAATATTTAGTTATTGATTTGGTCCCTCTTGATGTCCTCTCTGTGATGTTATTGCTGTTTGTTTGGTTTTCTCCTCTGTGAGGGCCTCTGTCCTTCCTCCGCTGCCTTTCCTTACGGGAACCCCTAGAGCGCTTCCCTGCTTTGCCGTCTCCGCTCGCCCTGTCGCTGCTAGGCGCAGCTCAGCTGCGGCCCCGTCAAACTCCCCGGGTCACCCCCATGCAGGTGCCTGTGGACGAGGGCGCTTCCCCGTCACTGCTCAGCCTCTCGGCAGCTCGGGCAGACTGGCAGTCGCCTTGCTGCTGAAGCTTGTGCAATCTCTGCAACCAGGACAAAATTTGACCTGATTTTTACATGCAAGTTGATTTCTATTTATTTTTGTGCACAACCTGACTGTGCCACGTAGAGCGTGTGTTTGATGCTGATGAGGGTAGGGAGGCCTCGCCCTTGCCTCGGTGTGGGCCCCGCAGGGGATGGTGTGCAGCCTCCGTGCTGATGGCACGCCTAGCAGGTAGCTGGCGGGCTGGCTTGCAGCAACACACTGCTGGTAGGATGGTCAATTAGGAATCACTGAGCAGAACAGCCAGCTCCTGGCTGTGCCCTTGAATGCCTTGATACATCCAAGGAATGGCAACCAAAATCAGTGAAATGTTAAAGGGGAAGGTTCATGGGTTTTTGCAGACGCTGTTGTGGTAACTACTTCATCCCCTTTCGCTGCTGCCTACAGGGGAACAGCAAAGGAGAGAAGCATTCAGCAGCGGTTGTAAGATCTGACACTAGCCCTGCTGTCCAGTTCTTGAGCAGCCTTCCAGGAGGGGCTGCTGGAAAGCAGATCCCATTCACACAGGAGGCCTCACCCTGTGCTCCAGGTGCTCCCAGGGTACAGGCATCATCTCTGGCAGGAGCAAAGAGAGGTCAGCTGTGTAATTCCAAAGCTAATAGTTTATGCAACAGATAGGTGCTTCCCGTTTGCCTCCCCTGGAGCACTGAGATAAGCATGCGGTGGTGACAAGGGGCCCTTTGTCAGCTCCTCTCCCCCAGCATGGTATGTCAATAAGATCCAGGTGGAGCAGCTCTGTCACCTGCCTGGGCACAGCCACAAGCTCCTGCATGATGTATCTGAGGATGCCCACAGGGGTCCGGGGGGGGAACAGCCTGTGCCACTCCTTCGCTCCCACTGCAGAGCTGTCATCGGATGTAGGACCTGCTTCCAAACCACGTGGACCTGGGAGACCCCTGTCTCCGTGGGCAGCTCGAGTCTTTGGCCGTGCATCAAGGAACTGGGACAGCGGGAGGGCCGCCAGGGAGCGAGCAGGGCCTGCCCTGACTGGCAGCACGCAAAGGACAGTTTTTCACGGTCCTGTTGTTGTGGTGGGGTGGCCGGTGATCGCCGAGCTGGGAGGGGGTGCGGGGCCGTGCCCCCTGGATGCGGACGACGGGCCCCGGGGGGGGGGGCAGCTCTGACTTACCAGAACTCAAGCGGTTTGTGTTTCCAGGAGGGACTTTTTGGGGACAGATGTCGTTATCACCTCGGCAATCTAGAGTTTCTGTTTCTGAAGCGATGTTAGAATCGGATATTTGCCCTTCAAAATTAACCTAGTTTAACAAAGAAAACTACCCTGTGCCAGATTTTCTGGGTTGTTCTCAGCATCTCAGTTTCCAAGGTGACTGTTTCCTGTACGATTGCTAATGCTTTATAATCTCAGTCATGATATCTAAGTGACTTCCTCCTCTTTGTCAGGAGATGTAAGATCTGCTCTTATCCTGGGCTTCTCTGAACCCCCTTCTGAAGTGCAGAGGATTCAGGTCAGTTCGGGCTCTGCTGGTTTTTGCTTTTGCATTGCTCTTAATGCGGATCCTATGCATGTGAGGGATGAAAGTATACGTGCACATGTATATGTTTTGAAGAACGACTAAAGCTGAAATGAACTGCAGTTCACTTCTCACCTTTTCTCCTTGGTGGGAGTCTGTCTCCTGAAATTTGAAACTAGAGCGTGATTGATTTTCCTGGTGTCGCTGCCTTCCCGGTAGTTTCTGCGGGAGGCTCCTGCGCGCCGCCCGGGGCCGCAGCCGTCGCGCCGCGGTCCCGCAGGGGCCGGCCGCGGAGCGGGTGAGCGGCGGGGCGGGACGGCACCGGGCGGGACGGGACGGCACCGTCGGCTCCCGGGGCGGCGGCGCGGCGGAGCGGAGCGGAGCGGAGCGGGGCGGGCGGCGGTGACGGCATCCGGCGGCGCCCGGCGGAGCGGCCGCCGCGCCGGGCCGCGCCGCGCCGCGCCGGGCCGGGCCGAGCCGAGCCGAGCTGAACCGGGCCGAGCGGGTCTGTGCCGAGCCGAGCTGGGCTGAGCGGGTCTGTGCCGGGTCGGGTTGTGCCGGGCTGAGTGGGTCCGTGCCGAGCCGGGCCGAGCCGGGCTGAGCGGGTCCGTGCCGAGCCGGGTTGTGCCGAGCCGGGCCGGGCCGGGCCGAGCTGAGCGGGTCTGTGCCGGGTCGGGCCGGGCCGAGCCGAGCTGAGCGGGTCGGGCCGAGCTGAGCGGGTCTGTGCCGGGTCGGCTCGGGTCGGGCCGGGCCGAGCCGAGCCGAGCCGAGCTGAGCGGGTCGGGCCGGGCCGGGCCGAGCCGAGCTGAGCGGGTCTGTGCCGGGCCGGGCCGGGCCGGGCCGGGCCGAGCCGAGCCGAGCCGAGCCGAGCGGGTCCGCTCGGGGCGGGGCGGCGGCGCTGACAGCTGCCGCGCGTAAACAGGCGGCTCCGCTCGGCTCGGCTCGGCCCGGCCCGGCCCGGCTCGGCTCGGCTCGGCCGCCCCCTGCCTGGGCCGGGCTCGGTCCGGGGCGGGGGCTGCGCGCTGCCCCGCGGCGTGACGCGGCGCCGCCGCCGCCAGACGGGCCCGGCCGCCGGCGGGACACAGCGGGCAGGGCCGCCCGCGCCGCGGTAAGGGCGCCGCGCCGGGCCGGGCCGGGCCGGGCCGGGGTTCGGGCCTCTGCGGGGCCGGGGGCGGCGGGGGGCGCGGGGGGCCGGGGGCGCCGCGGCCCCGGGCCGAAATCTGCCCCGCTCCCAGCGGGGACTTCGCTCCGGCCGCGCCGCGGCGGCCGCCGCCATCCCGGCTGCCTCCTCCGGGCCGCTGCGGAGCCGAGCCCGGCCCGGGGGGCAAAGCGCTGGTGTGGGGCGATGCCCGGGGCAGCCGAGCCCGGCCCGGGGGGCAAAGCGCTGGTGTGGGGCGATGCCCGGGGCAGCCGAGCCCGGCCCGGGGGGCAAAGCGCTGGTGTGGGGCGATGCCCGGGGCAGCCGAGCCCGGCCCGGGGGGCAAAGCGCTGGTGTGGGGCGATGCCCGGGGCAGCCGAGCCCCCGTGGCCGCCGCGCTGCCTCGCCGTCGTGTCGCGCCAGGCGGCCGCTCCGCGGGCCGGACCCCCTTGGCCCGGGGCGCCCAGCGCAAGCCGGTCCGTCCCGCCGCAGGCTGGGCGCCGCGCCGGGCCCCCGCGCAGCTCGGCCCCCGTGGGTGCCCGCGGGCGCCCCGCGGAAGCCTCCCGCCGCCCGCCCTGGCGCCGCACCTCAGCTCCCCGCGCTCCCTGGCTGGTTCCCTTCCCCGGCGGCTCGGAGGCTCTTTCCCCGCCGGGAGCTGTGGTTTAGGCCTGGCGTGATCCGGCGGGCAGGGCTCCCCTCCCCTGGGTGCTCGGGGCCTCGGCCGGCCGAGGCCCGGTCTGCGGAGGGGGCGGCCGCGTGGCTGACTCGCGGCGCGGTCTGCCCGCCGCGGGGTCTCCAGCCCGCCGCCGGGAATCGCTTCCCTGCCGGCCGGCGCCGCGGGCTCGTTGCGGGCCGAGGCCCTGCGCTGGCGGGAGGGGGGTGGCGTTCGGCCGGGCCCAGCCCCGTCTCCTGCGCCGCGTTGCTGGCTCCTGCCTTTCTTGCTCTTCCAGGTATCTCGCGATCCCTTTGGAGCTCGGTGTGTAGAGCCTCCCCCCGGCTGCCTTAACGCAGCAGGTTCCTTTGCGTTCGGTGGGGTCACCGGCGCCCTGCTCCCCACCCTGCCTTCCCGGTGGTCCCTCCGAGGCCGTGTGCGCGGTCCTGCAGCGCCCCTGCGTGCAGGTCCCCGCACGGAGGAGATGCACGCGTCCTCTATCCCGGTCCCTGTGGCTCTTTCCTGTCTGCGCTGGGATGAGTCACGCTGGTGTCACCATGTTCACGTTATGCTCCTGGAAGGGCAGAGCGGAGCCGTTGACGGCGACAGGCAGCAAGGCGCTCGCTGCCGTCTGATCGACGGCAGATGGTGGCGGCGCTCGGGGCTCGGCTGACCACATGGCCAAGGCTCTCGCCCGCTTTCCTCCTTCCCGCCCCTCGCTCTCCCCCGCCGCGGCCGGTCGGCCAGGTCCCTTCCCGAGGCGCCCGCGTGTCCCCGCGGCGGTGGGGCCGCCGCGTTGGGCTCCAGCAGAGAGGTCTCGGGCCGCCCGGAGCCGAGCCGCGGCTCCGCTGCGCTCCCCGGCCTGGCGCAGCCGCCGCGACGTCGCCCCCGGGGACTGGAGAGGCCGGTTCCCCTCCCGCTTGCTCCTGGCTTCTCGCCCAGCGCCGGGCGGCTGCGGAGACGGGACGTGCCGCGGGCGGCGGGCTGGGGCGGCGCGAGCCCCCACCGGCGCCCTCCTGCCCTGCGGCGCCTGCGCCGAGCCGGCCCGGGACGAGTCTGACCGCCCTTCCCTCTTTCCACAGATCCTGGTGCTGTCCCGGCCGGGCTGCTCCGGTACCGCCGAGGGCCCGGCTCGCTGGGCTGCGCCCCCATGGTCGCTTGGACGGCGCGGGGGCCAGCGGGGCGGCGCGGGGGCCGGAGCGCCTCGGGGCGCTGACGCCGAAGAGGCCGCCGGGCCCGTCGCTGCCCGGACCCTGGTGCTCCGCAGCTAGAGGAAGCCCCGATACGCTGATGGATCTGAGGTCCTGCTCGCTGCTCCTGCTGTGGACGCTGGTGGTTGCCCTCGCTCTGCTGGCCCGAGAGGTGCTGGCCCAGCGCGTTTACACCAACACCTGGGCTGTCCTCGTCCCCGCGGGGCCCCGGCAGGCGGACCGGCTGGCCAAGAAGCATGGATTCCTCAACCTGGGCCCGGTAAGCGCCCCTCCGCTCTGCCCCGGGCAGCCGGCGGCCGGAGCCAGCCCACAGCCCCGGTGCCCTTGCGGCGGCCGCCCTTTCGGGGCCGCGGGGCCGGGTCGCCGGCGTGGGCTGCGTCGGCTCCGGAGGCGTTTCCAGCCCCTTGCAGCGCTCCCGGCGGGAGCGGCGCCCAGGCGAGGGCACGGCTCAGCGCTGCCCGGCTTCGCCCCGAGCGAGCCGTCCGGCGGCGGCCCTGCGCCCTCGGCCCTGGAGCGCCCGTCCAAGCGCGTGTCAGCGGGTCCCGCGGCCGCCCGCTTTCCCACGGCCCGCGCAGGTGCCGTGTGCCGCCTCGGCCGCCCTCCTGGCGGGGTGGCGGGACGGGGTGACCGCGGAGGAGCGCGGCCGTTCCCGCTGGCGCCGGGCTGTCCGCAGCGCGCTCCCCGGCTGTGCCGCGCTCCGGGCCGCCGGCAGCTGGTCGCGTTCCTCGGCGGGTGCGGGCGGCGCTGGCTCCGCTAACGAAGGCTGCGGTGCTGGGGCGCGGGAGCCGCGGGGCCCGGCCGGCGGCCGGCAGAGCTGCCCGCCCATTGGGGTGGCACACCGGGCTCCGCTGCTGTCTTCCCCTGCCGGCAGGCCGCTTCCAGCCGCCCAGGGTCTCTTGCGCCTGTTGCTGGAGCGCGGTGAAAGCTGCCCGGCACCGCTGTCGCGGCCCCGTCGGCAGCGCTTTTCTTGGCCCGGTGCTGGGCCGCGGCTCGGGCACCGCAAGGGCAGGGCTCTCCGCCCTGCAGCCTCAGCTGCCTGGCCGGGCGCACGGCTCCCCCGCACGCGGCCGTCCCGGCGCAGCCGCCGTCCCGGCGCAGCTGCCGCAGGGAAGGGCCTGGGGAGGTCCCGCGGCGCTGGCGCAGTCGGAGCACCGCCGACGGGGCTGCCGCGTGAGACCGGCTGAGCCGCCGGTCAGGACCGGGTGTTCGCCGGCGCGCCGCGGGGCGGGTGGGGGGCTGAGGGGGCCGGGGCGAGCGACGGGCCGCTGCTGTCCCCGGCTCGGAGGCTCTGCTGCGCCCTGGCAGCTGCGCTGGCTCTGGCAGGAAGGAAGCTCGAGGTGAAATCCCAGAGGAAGTTGCACAACTCGCGGCTGCAGTGTCAAGGCCCTGCTGCGAGCCAGCTGCCTGCGAGCGGCCGCGGGGCGGGGAAGGTGGCCGCGTCGGGGCGGCTCGCTGCCCCGTCCCGGCCGCCCCGGGCACGCGGGGAGCCGCCGGGCAGCGCCCGGCTCTGGGGTGTCCCGGGGGCAGGAGGGGTGAGCGGCCAGGCCCCTCTGCGGGGTCTGGCGGCGCCGGAGGAGCGGGTGGCCTCGGTCGGCGCGCGGAGGCGTCTCGGAGCAGGTCGCGGGGCCGGGTGAGGCGCAGAGCGACGCGGGGAGCACTCGGCTGGAGCCGGCCGCTGCAGAGACCGCCGAGCGCGGGGGGCCGGGCTGAGGTGAAACCAGCCTTTTTCTGGCTGCCCGAAGCCTTTCCCGGGCTCGGCCTCTGTGCCAGCCGCCCGCTCGGGGGCCGCGGGGGCGACGGGGCTGTTGGGCCCCCGCGAGCCGGCGTGGCGCGGTGCTGCACGCGCCTGGCTGGGCAGCGCCGGCCCTCTGCCGCGCCACTGCTGCGGGCTGGCACCTCTCCACCTGGCTGCCGAGCTGCCGGCCGAGCAGGAGCGCGCAGCACCTGCAGCGCGCCAGCCCGGGCTGGGATGGGAGGCGCTGGCCTGGGCACGTTTCCCCGCGCCTGGAGCCCATCCCAGCGCCCGTGCGGCAGGACCAGGCTTGGCCCTGGCAGGAGAGCCTGAGCGGCCCGCTGGGAAGAGCAGGGGAGGGAGGAGGCCGCGCTCTCCCTCCGGGAGAGTCGTCTGCAGCCGATCCTGGGGGTGTTTGTTTTGCTGGGACAGGATGGAGCAGCCAGGCTGGAGGAGGGAGGCGGAGGAGGGCTGGGTGCTTCTGGCAGCACCGCAGCGAGAGGCCCCGGGGTCCTTATCTCAAAGGATCCTGGCCTCGGCTCGGTGCCTGGACGCTGTCCTCGAAGGCACGCCGTCCCGGCGCGCTCTCTGCGCCACCTCTGCCTGCAGCGCCGGGGCGGGCGGACGGCGGGCGAGCGCGGGCGCTCCTCCGGCCGGCGTGCCGGTGAGACGGGAGCGCGGCCGTCGTTGCCGTGGGGCCCAGGTGGAGGAGAAGGGTCCCGGCGCTGCCGGCTCCGGCAGGGCGGGAGGCGCTGGGGAGGCGCACGGCCGCTGCCCTCGGGACGTCCCGGCCGGGTGCCGGGCAGCGCCGCCCGGCAGCACCTGCCTAAGCTGGACTCGCTGTTGGGACGGCAGCGAGAAGGGGCGTTGGCAGCCGCTGCGGTTCTTCGGGGTCTGGCTGCCCCTCTGGCAGGGGAGACCTGCGCGGGGCTGCAGGTCTCCGATGACCCCCTCCCTCCCGCCGAGGCAGCCCGCGGCTCCGCTCCCCGCGACGCGGCGGGGGAGCACGGCCGCCCCGCGTGGCCTGCCCGGGGGCTGCGAGCCGCGGCGGGGGCCGGGCCGGCGGTCACCGCTGCCTGCCAGGCTCCGTCCTCGCGAGCGCGGGCGCTGCCGGCGTTGGGCCCCGCGCAGAGCGGGTCGCGCCCGGCGACCAGGCAGAGCGGTGACGGGCCTGCGGGAGCCGTCGGGACTCGGCTCTTGCCCGGAGAGGGCGGCGGCGCGCTGGGCGATGGCACCGGGGCTGCTGCCTCCGCTGCTCCCCTCCGCGCGGCAGCTTTTTCCCTAGCAGTTCCCGAACGGCCTGAGCTGTTTGGTGTCGCGGGGTGCAGCGCTCCGTGGGGAGGAGGCCTGGGTCCGTCTCCGCGCTGCCCCGCGAGGCAGGGCTCCCCGGGCGCTGCGGCCGGCGGCGCTGGCAGGAGCAGGGCGCGCGCCAGGGAGCGGAGAGGCGGCGGGGCGGGCGCGGGGCCTGCCGGAGCGCGGGGCGGTGCGTCCCTCGCCCCGCGGAGCGCGGCCCGGCCCTGGCGCCGGGGCGCCTGCTAGCGCCGATCCTCTCCCTCCCGGCTTGGGCCGGGGCAGCGGCGCGCGGCTCTGCGGGAGCGGGGTGGGCAGGGGCCGAGCGCTCTTTGGAGGCCCTCTCCCTCGCGTTGCACTGGCCGGCCTTGCCGCGGGCGTCCGCCCCGCGTGCCGGCAGGGACCGGCCCTTCTGTCGCGGGCGGCAGGGTGGGATGCGCCACTCCGCAGCCCGGCCAGCCTCTGGGGTGTGCCGAGGGGAGACGGAAGTGACAGGGCTGCAGAGGGTTTATAAATAACCAGCTGGGAGGCGGCGTGGCCGGCTGGGCTGCGCTGGCGTGGCGCTCTTCCCGGCCCCGGCCCGGAGCTGCTCGCCGGCCGCTCTCGGCCTCCTGCCAGGGGACGAGCCGTGGCCCAGCCGCAGGGCGGTGGGGGGACGCCGCGGGGGACACGGGTATGCTGGGTTTGGGGTGCGCCCTGGGCCCGGTGGCGCCTCTGCAGCCCGTTGGCCACCCCCGGCGGTGCCGTGCGGTGCCGCTCACCGGCCCGGAGCTGGTGTGGGGCACAGCACCGGTCCCCTCCGCCCCTCCTGTCCCTGGCCAAGGCTGCCGGGGCGGCGGCGGGTGCGGGGGGAGGACGGGGAGCCGGGGCCGGGGTCTCATGCCCGTCTCGCCCCTTGCTCCGTTGCAGATCTTTGGTGACTATTACCACTTCCGGCACAGCGGCGTGGTGAAGCGCTCGCTCTCGCCCCACCAGCCCTGGCACAGCCGCTTGGCCCGGGAGCCGCAGGTACGTGCCGTGCGCCGTGGGTGCCTGCCCCGCTCCTGGGGGCCCGGCCGGGGCGGTGCGTGAGCCGGGGGCCCCGCTGCGGGCATAGCCATCGTCGCTGGCCGGTGGCCTGCCGCGTTCCTGGAAAGCGGGGCAGTCCCGGCTCGGCGGAGGGCTCCTCTCTCCGGCGCGTGGGACGAGCTGTGCCAGGCCCCAGCGCGCTGGCCGGGTCGACGCGGTCTGCTGGCCCGGGGCTGCCACGCGGCCGGCGCCCTGCCCAGCGGGGCGTGCGGCACGGCCGCTGCCAGCGGGCTCCGAGCTGGCCGGCCCGCTGCTCGGCAGGGCCCGGCGCTCCGGCCCGCCGCGCCGCTGGAGCAGAACCACCTGGCGCCAGCGCCCGGCACGGATGCCGGGAGCCCCTCTAGCGTGGCGGGACGCCCTGGACCCGCCACCCTGCTCCTGGCGAGCCCGGCTGCGGCAAGGGGCGTCTCACCGGCCCTGGGTCTGGAGCGGGCTACGAGCTCCCCCGGGCAGGTGGCTGGTGGAGAGGCCGGAGTGTGGGGAGCTGCTGGCCACCCCCAGCCCAGCGTGCGCTGTCCGGGCTGCCGGCGATGGGGATGTGGCGGGCGCGCGGCAGCGTCCTCCCTTCTGCGCCCCCAGGTGCACTGGCTGGAGCAGCAGGTGGCAAAGCGCAGGACCAAGAGAGACATCTTCATGGAGCCCACCGACCCCAAGTTCCCACAGCAGTGGTACCTGGTAGGTGCCGGCCGGGGTGCCAGGGCGCGCGCGGGGCTGTGCGGCACCTGGGCGCCGAGGGGCGGCTCTGCGGGCCCGCGGGGTGCTGAGTGCTGGCTCTGAGGGTGCGGATGCGGGGCCCGAGGAGGGTTGTCGGGCTGCCCTGCTAACCACGAGCAGGGGAGGGAGGACTGCGGCGGGAGCCCTGTCCTGGGTGCAGCTCGCGAGTTGCAGCTTCCCTGCAAGAGGCGCTGGCAGAGCTGCGGAGAGCCTGGGGCCATGCTAGCAGGGCAGTCAGCCCTTTGCCTGTCCCAGGATTTGGGACCGTACTCGTGCTGCTGTCTCCATCGACAAGCTCAGGTGGCCAGCGCAGGTCTGACCTCTGTGAAGGCAGCTTTGTTTATTGAGCCCAAGCAGAACTGAGGGCTGCTGAGTATCCCTTCTGCATGCCCCTCTGTGGCTGGCCCTGTGCAGCGCTCTGGGCCCGCGATGCAGGGTTGAGCATGTCGTCTGCCCAGATCCCGTGGGGTTTCCTCATCCCTCCACCACAACAGAGAGTGGAGCTGAAGCTGCCACTTGCGCGCCCTTGCAGCAGGCCAGGAGGGGTCTGGGTGCACCCCTTGCCGTGCCAGCAGCTTACGTGGCACAGCTTACGCTGCCAGGACTTCTTTTGGCAGTACAACACAAACCAGCGGGACCTGAACGTCCGTCAGGCCTGGGAGCAAGGCTACACCGGCAAGGGCATCGTGGTCTCCATCCTGGATGATGGCATTGAGAAAAACCACCCGGACCTGGAGGGCAACTACGTAAGTGCGGGATGCTCCCCTGGGGCGGAGCAGCTCCTGAGGTCGGGCCGCGTGTCCGTGGGAGCTCGTTGGGGCAGGGCTGTCAGCCCGGTTCAGCCCTGGACCGCGTGGGCTCCCCTGGGCGGGGGGGTGCTGCGGGGAGCTCGCTGGGCCGGGTGGCTGTTGCTGGCGTGCCTGCTGCGGGGGGACACGGAGAGCAGCAGGGAGCGCCTGCACCCTCCGTTGCTGAGCCCAGCATCGCGGACACGGGTTTTGGGCACAGCCCCAGGGCAGCGGCCCTCGGTGGCCTGGGTCGCCAGCCTGTAACTGCCGGGTCTGTCCTCCAGGATCCAGGGGCTAGCTTTGATGTCAATGACCAGGACCCAGACCCGCAGCCGCGCTACACACAGATGAATGACAACAGGTGAGAAAGGAGGTGGCGGTGAGGGCGGTGGAGCCCAGCTGCAGGAGGGAAACGTGGCTCCAGGGGGGCTCAGTGGGCCGTGGGGGGAATGCATCCTTCTGCCCCACCGAGAACCCCCTGCCTCCCTCTCTCCCGCTCTGACCCCAGCAGCCTCCCTCCCGGCTAGAGGCCCAGTGCAGCAGGAGGGTCGGACACGGCCCCGCGCGTGGCTGTCCCTGCAGGCTGGGCACCCAGGGGCATGGCTGGCGCGGATGGGGGAAGCAGGGCGCTGGTTCTCCGGGGTGTGGCGGGTGCCCACTCCTTGCTCCTCACCCCACGCCTGAGCGTGCTTTGCACTGTTCCCGTTGCAGACACGGCACGCGCTGCGCCGGGGAGGTGGCTGCCGTGGCAAACAATGGGATCTGTGGTGTTGGCGTGGCTTACAACGCCAGGATTGGAGGTGGGTGTCACCCTGCCCCTGCAGGGAGAGCAGAGCTGGCGGTCGGCTCCTGCGGGTGCCGGCGGCGCGGTTGCAGCACGGCATCTCGGCCCTGCCGGCCAGGGCGGTGCCGTGACGGCCTGTAGCGTGGGGCAGCAGCGGCGGGCGACAGGCTGCGGCGGTGCTGAGCGGGGCCGCCCGGCCGGCCCGGCGCTGTGACGTCTGCTCTCTGGCCCTAGGCGTGCGCATGCTGGATGGGGAGGTGACTGATGCTGTGGAGGCCCATTCCCTCGGCCTCAATCCCAACCACATCCACATCTACAGTGCCAGCTGGGGCCCCGAGGACGACGGGAAGACGGTGGACGGCCCGGCCCGGCTGGCAGAGGAGGCTTTCTTCCGAGGGGTCAGCCAGGTGAGCTGGGGAGCGTGCTGCGGCAGGGCCGGGGCGGCTGCTGCTCTCCCTCAGGCCTGCCCTGGCGCTTCTGGGCAGCTGGGTTGTCCTGGCTCTCCCTGATGAGTTATCTCTCACCCCGTCTCTGCAATCAGGCGCTGTTGGTTTTTCCGGTTCTTCCTGTGTGATGGCTCTGAGTCATGGCTCTTCCAGTGCTTATCTCGCCTTTCTGAGCAGCCCCGAGTCCTCCCTGCTCAGAAAGCTCCCGCAAGCCCGGCGCTGGGCCTGTCTCTCCCCGCTCCGTGAATCCCTGTGCTGGTTCCTGTCTCTCGATTCACGCCAGCAGCTCACCCTCACTCCTGCTGCCCGTCCTCCCTCCCCGCTCTCCTTGCCCACTGTCAGTTCAGTTTGTGCCTTGGCTGAGCTGTGATGCAGCCTGCGTGGTTCGTCTGCACTGCATGTCTCTGCCTGGGGTTCCCCGCACGGAAGTACGTGTGCGCTGTGCAAGGCGAGGCTGGCAGCCCACCCCGTTGGGCCACAGCACCCGCTCACGAGCCGCCGATCCAGCACCGTTTTATGGAGCTCTTGCAGGGCTGCCAGGCAGCTGCGAATTCCACACAAATACAAACCCCCCAAAGTCAGCCTGGGTGATTTCCAAGCTCTTGGGAACCCCGCTGCTGCAGCACCCGCTGCCGTGCAGCTCCTTGTCGTTGGGGGCAGCACCCATAGCCTCTGTGGAGCTGCCCCAACATCTCCCGCGCTCCCTTCTCCCGGCGCCACCGCGGTGTGACGGTGCTGCGGTCGGCCGTGCCAGAGGGCTGCCCAGCAGCGCCCGGTGTTCCCGGTGTGCTGGCTGCATCGGCTCTCAGTCCCTTCTCTCCCACTTGGACTGAAGGCTCTCTGGGGCCGGGACTGCCCGGGAGCCCCCGGCCCTGACCCGGGGCTCTGCCCTGCAGCAGCCCGGCGCTCGCCCTCACTCTGCCTCTGTCGTTAGGGCCGAGGGGGGCTAGGCTCCATCTTCGTCTGGGCGTCCGGGAATGGGGGCCGTGAGCACGACAGCTGCAACTGCGACGGCTACACCAACAGCATCTACACGCTGTCCATCAGCAGCACCACGCAGTACGGCAACGTGCCCTGGTACAGCGAGGCCTGCTCCTCCACCCTTGCCACCACCTACAGCAGCGGCAACCAGAACGAGAAGCAGATTGTGAGTCTGGGCTGCGGTGCTGGCGGGCTGGGAGCTCGGGGGGGGTCGGAGTGGGTGGCGAGCTGCAGCCCCGGTGGGTCGCCCCTTCAGGCACTGCGCGTGCCGGGGTGCAGCGAGCAGCGCTGCTGGTCTGCGGAGCCGGCCCCGCTCGGCGTGCAGGTTTCCACCTCACAGCCGCTCCCTGGGTTGCTCCTGTGAGTTAAAGGCTCCTCAAGGGGAGCTCATGACCTGCCCCAGGAGATATAGCATCCCTGGACATCAGAGCCAGACCAGGCCAGGTCGGCCATTCTGCCTCGCATCCCTCTGTGCTCGCCAGGGACTCGCATGCCCTGGAGCAGGGCTCCCGGTGGATGCCCTGCAGGTGTCCGGCTGGGTGCTGCACCTCTTACCCTCGGGCTCTTTCTTGCAGGTGACAACCGACCTGAGACAGAAATGCACCGAGTCGCACACGGGGACATCAGCCTCAGCACCCCTCGCTGCCGGCATCATTGCCCTCGCCCTGGAGGCAAAGTAAGGCCAGGCACGGAGCGGGGCGGGGGGAGGCTGTTGAAGCCCTGTGTGAGCCAACAGCCCTCGGCCTGGGACTCCTCTGGGGCTGGGAGGAGCCGCATGCCAGTGTCCGAGCCTCCTGTCTCCCTGCAGCAAGAACCTGACGTGGCGGGACATGCAGCACCTGGTGGTGCAGACGTCGAAGCCGGCGCACCTCAACGCGAACGACTGGGTCACCAACGGCGTCGGCCGCAAAGGTGACCGGGGGGCCGGGGGCTAGCAGGCTGGACCAGGCCGGGGGCTGGCGGGCTCCTGTTCATGAGCACTGCGAGCCGAGAGGGTGCTGGGGGCACCAGCTGGGGTGCTGGTGTTCTTCATGGACGCCCTCGCTTCCCTGCCCCGCGGAGCGGCCCTGACCGCCTCTCTGTTCACAGTCAGCCACTCCTACGGCTACGGCCTGCTGGATGCTGGGGCCATGGTGAGCTTGGCCAAGAACTGGACCACGGTGGGACCTCAGAGGAAATGCGTCATCGACATCCTCGCAGAGCCGAAGTAAGGGCTGGTGAGCCCAGGTGGACATTGCCCAGCGCCAGCTGCGTGCACAGCTCCACGCGGGAGCCAGGCTGCGGAAGCTCTTGGCCCCAGGGCAGGGAGCAGGGAGGATCTTGTGGTCCTGAACTCGGCATCCAGTGGGCCACCACGTCAGGAGGGCTTGGGAAGGGCTGGAAAAGCTGCCTTCAGCTTGGTTTCTGGGAGGCACCAGAGCTTCCCTGCTCCTGCTCCGGCTGGGCAGGGCGTAGCGGGGACACGTCCAGACTGCGACAGTGTGGTTTTGGGAGCAGCAAGTGTGAGTCCTCAGACAGAGGCACTTTTCAGGGGTCAGACAGAAGCTCCTTCTTCTCCTGCTTGGCCGCAGCCTCAGTGCAGCGTTTGTGCCGTGTCTCATGTGGCTGTGACTGGGGCGCTCTCTGGGAGCTCCCGTCCCGCGCGGGGAGGGCGTCCCTGGGCACCGCGGGCGCCAGCTCTGCCTGGTGCCCTGCCCTGCTCCCCCGGGACCCCCGCCGCGGCAGCAGGACAGACAGACGATCCTCGTGGTGGGCGTCGCGCCGGGCTCTGCGGCCGGGAACCGGCCCTGCTGTGGCTGCCGGCCCTGCTTGGCTGCAGGCGAACAGGCCACCCGCGCACCAGCAGGGGGATGAGGACGCGCCAGTGGCCGTCCCATGCCTGGCGGGGCTGTGCGGGGCGGTGCTGGCCCCGTGTCCGGGGAAGAAAGGGCCCATTCATGCCGGGCACAGAGCAGGGATTCAGGAGGCGGCCGCTGGGTAGCGTGCGCTCAGCAGAGCGAAGCCCTCCCCACCCCCAGGTCCTTCCAGGAACTGGGGCAAGTCGCATGTGACACCAAGGCCGCGTGCTGCTTGGGGCCGTCTGCTTCCTGTGGCTGGGGAAGGGCTCCGTCTCGTCCCCGCGGCTCCGGGATCGTCTGCCGGCCCCGCCGCCTGCTCGCCCTCGAGCCCCTCGCGGGAGTCTGGGGGAGTTCCCGGGCTCGGGCTGCACCGCAGCAGGCGCTGGGCGCGGGGGCTCCCGCTCGCCCTTCCCTGCCCGTGCGGCTGTGGGGCTCCTGTCACCCTTGGCTTTCCTTGCCAGGGACATCGGGAAGCGCTTGGAGGTCCGGCGGAAGGTGGACGCTTGCTTGGGGAAAGCGAACTACATCAGCCGGCTGGAGCACGCGCAGGCCAGGCTGACGCTGTCCTACAACCGACGGGGGGACTTGGCCATCCATCTCGTCAGTCCCATGGGCACCCGCTCCACCCTCCTGGCCTCCAGGTAGGTGCTGGGGCTGCCGCGGGCGGGTGGGCGTGAGCGGGTCCCGGCAGCCCGGGACACGTCTCGCCTCCCTCTCGCCCCAGGCCCCACGACTACTCGGCGGATGGCTTCAACGACTGGGCCTTCATGACGACGCACTCCTGGGACGAGGACCCCGCCGGGGACTGGGTGCTGGAGATCGAGAACACTAGTGACGCCAACAACTATGGTAGGGCTGGCCGGGGTCCCTGCTGCCGTTGCCTGCTTTCCGGGCCAGGGACGGACACGGAGCAGCGGGTGCTCCTGGCACCCGCGTGGGCGCAGCGGGTGCTGGCGGTGCCTCGGGCACTTTGCACCGCGCTGGCTGGGGAGAGGCTGGAGCCGGGTGCGCTGGGAGGGGAAGCGGCCGCCCCAGGGGCGTGCGGGGTCCCGGCAGGCTGGCGCCGTGCCACGAGGAGTCCCGCTTCGTGGAGGAGGTGCCCGTGCTCCCGCGGTGCCGTGGGCTTGTCCCGTGTCGGGCTGGCTCTGCCGGGCCTGGGGCACGGCGCGCGTCCTCTGCGGCGCCGGCGGCTCCTCACCCCGCCGCGGCATTGCAGGCACGCTGACCAAGTTCACGCTGGTGCTCTACGGGACGGCGACCGAGTCCCCGAGTCTCTCCAACCAGCTGGAGAGCAGCGGCTGCAAGACGCTGACCTCCAGCCAGACCTGCGTGGGTGAGTGGGGGGTCCGGGGGGGCGCTGGGGCCCGGCCGCAGGGCTGGCCCCGGCGCCCGCTGACCGCTGCCTCTCCTGCAGTCTGCGAGGAGGGATACTACCTGCACCAGAAGAGCTGCCTGAAGCACTGCCCTCCGGGCTTCGCGCCCGGCGTCCAGAGCACACACTACGCCCTGGAGAACAGCGTGGAGCCCATCTCGCCCCACCTGTGCCTGCCCTGCCACCCGTCCTGCGCCACCTGCTCGGGGCCCACGGCCAACGAGTGCCTCACCTGCCCAGCGCACTCGCACTTCAGCAGCCTGGACCTGTCCTGCTCCCACCAGACGCAGAGCAGCCGCGCGTCGCCCGCCCTGGCCGAGGGCGAGGGGCTGGCCGAGGCCCCGCCACCCGCCAACCTCCCCGTCCTCATCGCCAGCCTCAGCTGCGTCCTCATCGTCGTCATCTTCGTCACCGTCTTCCTGGCGCTGCAGCTGCGCTCGGGCTTCAGCCTGCGGGGCGTGAAGGTCTACGCCCTGGACAGCGGCATCATCTCCTACAAGGGGCTGCCCTCGGATGTGTGGCAGGAGGAGGGCCCCTCCGAGTCGGACGGTGAGGAGTACGAGGCCCACAGCGAGAGGACTGCCTTCATCAGAGACCAAAGTGCCCTTTGATGAGCCCTCCAGCCCCTCCCTGGCGCCCGGCGCCCGGGGCAGGCCAGGCCGAGGGGCCCGGACTCCGCTCCCGTCCGCTCCCGCCCGGCACCGTCCCGCTGCGCTGCCTGGGCCGCCCGGGGGCCTCGCTGCTGCCGTCCCGCGCTCGGCACCGTCCTGGCTTTGCGCCGCCCCCAGGGGAGCCTCTGCGGCGGCCCGAGCCCCCGGGCCAATGTCGCAGCGCTGAGCAGGGGTGTGCGGTCCCGCCGCCCCCGGCTGCCTCCCCGCCGCCTCCGCCTCCGCCGGGGCCGGTCCGCCTCCGCCCGTGCCCTTCAACAGCAATAATGGCCAGGCCTCGGCCGTCACTGCCTGCTTCCCGCTGCCTCCCGGCCCCCAGGGGACCCGGCTCCTGGCTGCGCCGCAGGGCAGCGGGGACGGCGCCCCGGCCCGTGCCCCGCGCGGCTCGGCCCTCCCCGGGGCGGGGGCCCCCCGCAGCCCGGGACGCCCCGGGCCCCTCGTGCTCCCCGGCGGGGCCGGCACCCGGGCTGCGCCGCGCCGGCTCTGCCCTGGGCTCCTGCCCGCGCGGGGCCACGGCCCCCCGTGCAGGCGGCGTCCCCGCGCGCCCCCCTGCCCCCCGACGTGCCTTGCCCCCGCTCGGTGACAATCCGTTCTGCTCCCAGCCCGAGCCCCGGCCCGGCCCCTCGCTCGGCGGCTCCCGGCCGGTGGGCAGGGCCGGGCCGGGCCGGTGCCGTGGCCCCCGAGTGCCGGGCTGCGCTGGCCCCCGGCGCCCGCCCCGGTGCCGCCGCCCGGGGGCCGCAGGACTATTTTTCTATAATAACATTTTTGGTGCACAGTAATTTTTTTCTTGTAATTTAATCAGCCAGGAGCTGCCTCCTGAGCCTGTTTTTAATTTAATGGATGTGGATATAACGCTAGAGAGACTTGAGTTATTAAATGTTCAGAACTATGCAAACCAGCTCCCCACGGCCCGTGCGCTGTGTCCGCCACCCCGCGCGGCGCCGGGACCCTGTGGGACCGGGATGGGTGGCACGGGCTGGGGGCTTGCGCGCCGTTCGCGGGGCTCGCGGGTCTGGCTCGCGCCCCCCCTTCCCGCCGGGCTGGCGGGGGCCGGCAGCGCTGCTGCAGGGCCCCCCGGCTCCTGCGCTCCCCATGGTGGCAGCTTCCTGCTGTCGCGAGCACGTCCTGGCCCCGTGCAGGGACGGGGCACGGGGCAGAGCCTCGGGGGGCCGGCCGGGCGGGGCGGCCGCACTGGGGGCTGGCGGGGGGCGCACGGCCTGCAGCCGCCCTGCCACCGCCAGGACAGAGGGTTGCACGATGGCCCTCGCGGCCGTCCCGGTGCGGTCGGCTTGGGTGCCGGCGCCCCGGCGCTGCTGCGAGCGGTCCCACGCCGCAGCCTGGGCCGGCAGGAAGGGGCCGGCGCGGGCTGGAGGTGCCGGGGGGGGGGGGATGCACCCCCTCAGCCCAGCTTGCAAAACACTTGCAAAGCTGCGAACGTGCTGTGAACTTCCCCCTCGGGAGCAGGCGGTGCCTGTGGGCGCTGCTGCTGCCGCCGCAACTGCTGCAAACCGAAGCTGGAGCCGTTCCTGGAGGGGCGCTAGGGCGGGCGCTGGGCGAGGGGCATCCGCAGCCGGCGCAGGGCCCGCGCCAGCTCCCCAAAGGCTGCACCGGGCAGGGAGCGCACGGGGCGGCGGGGATCTGTGCGCGGGGACCTCGGTGCCCGCCCGCCGCTGCATGGAGAGGTGGCCTGGCGGCCCCCGGCCCCGCTTGGCGCCTGCAGCACCGTGCCGCGCTGCTCCACCGTGGGAATGCGCGCGGGAAACCTCCCTCTTGGAAAGCTTCCCCCCACCAAGTTCCTCAGGAAGAGGAACCGGCCGGGAGCTGCCTTGCAGGTTACACAGGAGGATCAGATTAGCCGGGCGCGCTGCGAGTATGCAATGCCCCTGTGCTGGGGGGAGCCCTCGGCAGCCCCCCCGCGCCGGGCGACGCCGTCCCTGAGGCGGTAACCGGCGGCCCGGCCGCCTCTGCACCGTGGCTGCTTGCAGCGCCGAGCCCCGCGGGAGCGGGCGGGCGGCCGCGCGCTGGCAGCCGGGCCCTTTGGGACGGCTCCTTCGGCCCACGGTTGGCTGCTCCCACATGCCCGGCACCCGCCGCGCTGTACCGCGCTGCCCTGCCTGGTGCGCCACGGCGGCCGCAGGGCAGAGCAGGAGGCTGCGCGCTCCCCCGTGTGCACCGACCCGTGTGCGTGCTCCCCTGTGCACTCCCCTGTGCACGCTCCCCTCGTGCACGCGCCCCCCCCCCCGTGCATGCTCCCCGGTACATGCCCCCCCGTGTGCATGCTCCCCCGAGCACGCTCCCCGGTGCACGCTCCCCCTTGTGCACTCACCTGTGCCCGCCAGCCCCTGTGCGTGCTCACCCGTGCACGCTCACCCATGCACACTAACCTATGCACACTGACCGTGCACGCTCGCCTGTGCACGCCCACCATGGGCACGCTCACCCACGGCACATCGTGCCGGTGAGCCCTCCTCAGGGAAGCCCCCGGGGGCTGCAGGAGCGGGGAGCTCCCGGAGGGATGAGCAGCAGGATGAGGCTCTGCGGAGGCGGCAGGCCTGGCTGGCGGCCGGCGGCGAGCTGTGGCGCTGGGCCACGGCGGTGGCGGCTGCGCCGGCGGCGCTGCTGCAGCGGATGCGCTGCCCCGCGAAGGGAGCAGCGCGGTGCCGGGCACCGGGGCAGCCTCGTGCAGGGCCGGGGCCGCCGAGCCCGAGGCTTCGAGACCCCGCTGCCACGCGGCCGGCGGTGGCGGTGCGAGGGCCGCGCTCAGGCTGCACCAGCGGGGCGGCACGGGGGCCTCCGTGGGATGCAGGGAGCCCCGGGGCCAGGGGCCGCGGAGCGGGGCCGGGCAGCCCCCGCGGGGCGGCGGGGGGCCGGGCGGCGCGGCATGGCGGGCACGGCGGAGCCGGCCCCGCGCGGGGGAGCGGCGGGGAGGGGAGGAAACGCAGGAAATCTCGCAATGGCTGTATGGTCAGCTCGGGGTTTCCTGTTCCTCTCTCGGTGCCGGAGCTGTGCCCGGGTCCAGGCACGCACCGGCCGGGCTGCGGATCACGGTGACGCCGGCGCAGCCCCGCGCGGGACCTCGCGGCACGCGCAGGTTGGGGGGCCGAGCCGGCCGGGGGCACCGTCGCGGGGGGCACTGCCGCGGCCGAGCCGCGGGGACGTGCCGGGGTCCCGCCTGGCTCCCCTGCCCGGCAGGGCGCCTCCGGGATCGGGTCCCCGCGTCTGCTGGAGCGCCGGGGCCGGGACGCATCCTGCGGGTCCTGCAGCCAGCGCCCCTCGCCCCAGCTCCCGCCTGCAGCCCAGGCCCCGGCCCTCTCTGCTCCCAGTGTGCCCGGGCGCAGGGGTGCCCGGTGGAGACGCGCAGGCCGGAGTGGCTGGAGCGGCGGGACAGGCTGTGCCCCACCGGCATCTTCCTGGAGCAGCCCCGAGCAGCCTCTGGAGCAGCAGGACAAGCTGTGCCCCCGGAACAGCCCCCGGAGCAGCCTCTGGAGCAGCCCCCAGAGTGGCCAGAGCAGTGGGACAGGCTGTGCCCCACCGGCGTGCGCCCGGAGCAGCCCCCAGCAGCCCCCGGAGCAGCCCCCGGAGCAGCGGGACAGGCTGTGCCCCCGGAGCAGCCCCCGGTGCAGCCCCCGGAGCAGCCCCCCAGCAGCCCCCGGAGTAGCGCGTGGCCACAGAGGCGCTGCTCTTTTCCAGCGGCACTTCCTCCTCGCCGCCCCGTCCCCGCGCTCGGCCGCCCGCCGGCTCCGACTGCCCGTTGGCCGGCGGTCGGGCCGCCGGCCGCAGAGCCCTGCCGCCCCCCGGCAGCCGCCCCCCGCCGGCCCGCGGCTCCATGGGCTTCGGGCCGGAGCTGTGGTGCCCGCAGGGGCACAGCGCGCTGCTGCGGCTGCAGGACGGCGAGCTGCGCCTGCTGGAGCTGATGAAGAAGTGGATGTCGCAGCGCGCCAAGAGCGACCGCGAGTACGCGGGGCTGCTGCACCACATGTTCGCCCAGCTGGAGAAGCAGGAGGGCCCGGGGCAGCCCCGGGGCGGCGAGGCCGGCGGCCGGCTCGGCGAGGTGAGGCGCGGGCGGCTGGGCGGCTGGTGGCACCCGCGGCCGGGCGTGCATTGGCCCGGCCCCCACAGCCCCACACTGTCCCCGCAGTCGTGGTGGGCGCTGGCGAGCCAGACGGAGACGCTGAGCCAGATCCTGCGGCGGCACGCGGAGGAGCTGGCGGCGGGGCCGCTGGCCAAGCTGAGCCTGCTCATCCGCGACAAGCAGCAGCTCCGCAAGGCCTTCAGCGAGCAGTGGCAGCAGCTGAGCCAGGAGCACCTGCGGGTACGGGGACGGGGACGGGGATGGGGATGGGGATGGGGATGGGGACAGGGACAGCGACGGGGACGGGGATGGGGATGGAGATGAGGATGGGGATGGGGACAGTGACAGGGATGGGGACGGGGATAGGGACAGGGGCAGTGATGGGGACAGGGACAGGGAGGGGGATGCAGGGATAGGGATGGGGATGGGGATGGGGATAGGGATACGGATGGGGACGGGCATGGGGATGGTGACAGGGATGGGGATGAGGATGGAGATGAGGATGGGAATGGGGAGGGGGGGTGGGGACGGTGACAGGGATGGGGATGGGGATGGGGATGGGGACAGGGATGGGGATGGGGATAGGGATAGGGATGGGGACGGTGACAGGGATGGGGGTGGGGACAGTGACAGGGATAGGGATAGGGACAGGGACAGAGATGGGGACAGGGATGGGGATGGGGATGGAGATGGAGGTGGGGATGAGGATGGAGATGGGGATGGAGATGGGATGGGGATGGGGACGGGGTTAGGGACAGGGACGGGGATGGGGCAGGACGGGGAGAGGGTGCCATGTGGGGCAGGAGGGGGCTGGGCTCCCCCTGTTGCCCCCCTGACCCCCATCTCCCTAGACCACCCAGCAGGAGGTGGAGAAGCTGAAGGCGCAGTACCGCAGCCTGGCGCGTGACAGCGCCCAGGCCAAGCGCCGCTACCAGGAGGCCAGCAAAGGTGCGTGCCCACCCCGGCCCCCCGGCCCCCGGCCCGGCCCCGGCTGTGTCCCCCGTCCCCGCCGGTCGAGATGGGCAGTGCCGCAGCCTGTGCAACTGCAGCATGTTGGAGCTTGGGACGCGGCGCCCCAGCTTGGGAGCCCCAGCTAGGGAATGTCCCCTCGGCACCGGGGCGTCCCTGCCCTGCCTGCCCGGGCGCCCCTGCAGCCCCCCAGTCCCCCCGGCCCCCGGTGCCCCTGGCCCCGCTGGCTCCCGTGCTGCCTCCCGGCGCTCGGGGCTGGGGCGGCCGTGCAGCGGTGCGGCGGCCGGCAGCCACGGCGTCTCCCTGCAGACAAGGAGCGGGACAAGGCCAAGGAGAAGTATGTGCGCAGCCTCTGGAAGCTCTACGCCCTGCACAACCAGTACGTGCTGGCCGTGCAGGCGGCCGCGCTCCACCACCACCACCACTACCAGCAGGCGCTGCCCAGCCTCCACCAGTCCCTCTACAGCCTGCAGCAGGAGATGGTCCTCGTCCTGTAAGCGCCCTCCCGGCCCCAGGGACCCCACCGCCCCCTGCACCCGTCGCCCCCGCGCACCGGAGGTGCCCCGTCCTGCCGGAACGCACCCCATCCGCCTGCACCCCGCTGCCCTCGAGAACAGGGGATGCTCCCATGTCCTGCAAGAGCCCTGCCGGCCATGGGCACCTGCGCTGCCATGTGCCCGTACACCTCTGTCCCCTTGCAGCCACCCCAGTGTAGGGGCCCTGCCCCGAGGCCACATGCAATGGCCTGGACTGAGGGGCTCCACTGAGCAGGGACCGGGCTGCACGGGCTGTGTGCAGGGTGCAGGGACCGGGCTGCATGGGCTGTGTGCAGGGTGCAGGGACCACCAGGCTGTACAGGCTCTGTGCAGGGTGCAGGGACCGGGCTGCACGGGTGCTGAGCAGGGTGCAGGGACCGGGCTGCACGGGTGCTGAGCAGGGTGCAGGGACCGGGCTGCACAGGTGCTGGGCAGGATGCAAGGACCGGGCTGCATGGGCTGTGCGCAGGGTGCAGGGACCACCAGGCTGTACAGGCTCTGTGCAGGGTGCAGGGACCACCAGGCTGTACAGGCTCTGTGCAGGGTGCAGGGACCGGGCTGCACGGGTGCTGAGCAGGGTGCAGGGACCGGGCTGCACAGGTGCTGGGCAGGATGCAAGGACCGGGCTGCACGGGCTGTGCGCAGGCTGCAGGGACCAGGCTGTACGGGCTGTGTGCAGGGTACAGGGACTGGGCTGTGCAGGGGCACACGAGGCTGGGTGGCCCCTGATGCCCACGTCCCGACAGGAGGGAGATCCTCTGGGAGTACCACAGCATCAGCAGCCTGGTGCAGGAGGACGTGCTGGCTGTGCACCAGGAAATAGCCCGCTCTATCCAGGCGATCGACCCCGCCACCGAGTACAGCAGCTTTGTGCAGTGCCACAGGTACGGCGGCGTGCCCGCCCGCCGGCGCGGCCAGCTCCGGCGCAGGGTCCCGGCCGTGTGTGAGGCCGCGCTCCTCTCGCAGGTACGGCTGCGAGGCTCCGCCGGCCGTGAGCTTCGACGAGACCCTGCTGGAGGAGACAGAGAACCTGGCGCCCGGGGAGCTGCAGCTGAACGAACTGACCGTTGAGAGCGTGCAGCACTCGTGAGCGGGGCTGGGCCGCCGGCCGCCGAGGGGCCAGCGCGTCCCGGGAGGCCGCCTGCAGCTGTGTCTCTTGCAGCCTGACGTCCGTCGAGGAGGAGCTGGCGGCCACCACGGAGGCCGTGAGCAGCAAGGAGCAGCGCGTGCGGGAGCTGCAGGCCGAGATCCGGGTCGAGGAGCAGAGCCTGGGCCCTGGGGAGCGGTGCGGTGCAGCGCATGACCGGGGGGACGGGGCCGCGCGGGGCAGCGGGTGCTGACCGGCCACGTCGTGTCCCCAGGGTGCACTTGCTGGGGAAGCGCCAGGGGCTGCAGGAGGCGCAGCAGCAGCTCCAGGGCTGCCTCTGCACCCAGGCCAAGCTGCAGGCGCAGCGGGACATGCTGGCCCAGAAGCTGGCGGAGCTGGACTCCCGGGACCCCCTGCCTGCCCTGCCCCTGCCGGAGGACCGGCAGTCCCTCTCCTCCGTGGTGAGTCCTGTCCCACGTGTGGAGCAAGGGAGCACCCCAGGGAGCCGCAGGGCGGGGGCACCCCCGGCACCCTGCGGGCACGGCCAGCGCTGTGGGCCCCAGGGCGCTGCTCACACGGCCACCTTCCCCCAGGAGCAGGAGCGGAGCGGGGCCACCGCGCTGGAGACCCTCAAGAACCACATCTCGGGCATCTTCCGCCCCAAGTACTTGGTGAGTCCCAGCGTCCCCGGCCGCCCTGCTGGCCTTGCCAGCCCCTCGGCCCCCCTGCCCTTTTCTTTCCTGCCCTGCAGCCCCCCTCCGCATGGCTCTCCAGCCCCCCTCCCCATCATGCCCCAGCCCGGCTCCCGCTGCCCGCCGGACCGGCTCTGGGCACGGTTTCCAGGCCCTGCTGCTCCTTCCCCCACGTCCCGCAGGACCTCGGGGTATGGCTGGGCTCACTCGCTTCTCCACACAGCTGCCGCCCCCCGTGCCACTGATCCCGGAGGTGCAGAAGCCGCTGTGCCAGCAGGCCTGGTACCACGGGGCCATCCCACGCTCGGAGGTGCAGGAGCTGCTGACCTGCAGCGGGGACTTCCTGGTGCGGGAGAGCCAGGGCAAGCAGGAGTACGTGCTCAGCGTGCTGTGGGACGGGCAGCCCCGGCACTTCATCATCCAGGCTGCTGACGTGAGTGAGCGCAGGGCAGCGCGGGGAGCCGCCCGGCAGGGGCTGGGGCAGGCCACGGCACCCTTGCTGTGCAGCCACTCGTGTGAAACGCACAGGGCACGTGTACATGCACGAGGTGTGGGCACGCGAACCTGGCACAGGGCTCCGGGAGCAAGCCCGACTTCCTTGCATGGATGCCCGTGCGTGCACGCTGCTTCGTGGGCGCGCGTACCCCCATGCGCACGCCCACAGGTGCAGGCCCATGCCTGCGAACCGGACCCTGCAGCCTCCCCTCTCTGCAGAACATGTACCGGCTGGAGGGCGACGGCTTCCCCACCATCCCACTGCTCATCGACCACTGCCTGCAGAGCCAGCAGCCCATCACCCGGAAGAGCGGGATCGTCCTGGCCAGGGCAGTGCCCAAGGTAGTGGCCAGCCGGCGAGGGCAGATGTGTCCCCCGCAGGCAGTGCAGCCCTGGCCCCCCGCCGCGGGCGCACATCCCCAGCCAGACGCGGTGTTGGGCAGGAGGGGGTGTGGGCTGGGACGGGGGGACACGTCTCACCGCCCTGCGCTGCCTGCTCTCCCCAGGACAAGTGGGTGCTCAACCACGAGGATGTGCTGCTGGGGGAGCGCATCGGCCGGGTGAGTGCCGGATGCCCCGATCCCTGTCCACGGGAGGCAGAGCTGGCTCCGGGGGCTCTGTGGGCGCTGGGGCAGCGATGGCCTGGGGGGGGGTCCGTGGGGCAGTGATGACCTGGGGGCTCTGTGGGGTGCTGGGGGCAGAGATGACCCGGGGGCTCCGCAGGGCACTGGGGGCAGCGATGGCCTGGGGGCTCTGCAGGGTGCTGGGGGCAGCGATGGCCTGGGGGGGGGTCCGTGGGGCAGTGATGACCTGGGGGCTCTGTGGGGCGCTGGGGGCAGCGATGGCCTGGGGGCTCTGCGGGGCACTGGGGGCAGCGATGGCCTGGGGGCTCCGCAGGGTGCTGGGGGCAGCGATGGCCTGGGGGCTCTGCGGGGTGCTGGGGGCAGTGATGACCCGGGGGCTCCGCAGGGTGCTGGGGGCAGCGATGGCCTGGGGGCTCTGCGGGGTGCTGGGGGCAGTGATGACCTGGGGGCTCCATGGGGCGCTGGGGGCAGCAATGGCCTGGGGGCTCTGTGGGGTGCTGGGGGCAGTGATGACCCAGGGGCTCCGTGGGGTGCTGGGGGCAGCGATGACCTGGGGGCTCCGCGGGGCACTGGGGGCAGCGATGACCCGGGGGCTCCGTGGGGTGCTGGGGGCAGCGATGGCCTGGGGGCTCCGTGGGGTGCTGGGGGCAGCGATGGCCTGGGGGCTCTGCGGGGCGCTGGGGGCAGTGATGACCTGGGGGCTCTGCGGGGCGCTGGGGGCAGCGATGGCCTGGGGGCTCCGTGGGGTGCTGGGGGCAGCGATGGCCTGGGGGCTCTGCGGGGCGCTGGGGGCAGCGATGACCTGGGGGCTCTGCGGGGCGCTGGGGGCAGCGATGGCCTGGGGGCTCCGTGGGGTGCTGGGGGCAGCGATGGCCTGGGGGCTCTGCGGGGCGCTGGGGGCAGTGATGACCTGGGGGCTCTGCGGGGCGCTGGGGGCAGCGATGGCCTGGGGGCTCTGTGGGGTGCTGGGGGCAGTGATGACCCGGGGGCTCCGTGGGGCACTGGGGGCAGCGGTGGCCCCAGGCTGTGCTACCGCGGGCTCGGCCAGTGCAGTGGCCTCTCTCGGCAGGGTAATTTTGGGGAAGTGTTCAGCGGCCGCCTGCGCGCTGACAACACCCCCGTGGCCGTGAAATCCTGCCGGGAAACCCTCCCGCCCGAGCTCAAGGCCAAGTTCCTGCAGGAAGCCAGGTCTGTAGGGCCGTCGTGTTCGTCCGTCCCGGCCTGCCTGTCCGTCCCCAGGACTTTGGGCCATTTAAACCCCACAGGGGACTGCAGCACCCTTGTGGGCCGAGGGCCCCATCCAGTCCCACTGGCCGGAACGTCCCGGGGCTGCACTCCCGGGACGGCACGGGGGCAGCCCCTGCCCCGGGACATCCGGCCCCTCACGCGCTCACGGCACCCGCTGCCACCCCTGCAGGATCCTCAAGCAGTACAACCACCCCAACATCGTCCGGCTCATCGGCGTCTGCACCCAAAAACAGCCCATTTACATCGTGATGGAGCTGGTGCAGGGTGAGCGGCACCCTCCCGCGGCCCCCAGCGCCCACCCGTGCCAGCCGGCCGCACGGCGCTCACGCCGTCCTCTGCGCAGGGGGGGACTTCCTGAGCTTCCTGCGCAGCGAGGGGGCCCACCTCAAGGTGAAGGAGCTCATCAAGATGACGGAGAACGCTGCAGCGGGCATGGAGTACCTGGAGAGCAAGCACTGCATCCACAGGTGGGCCCCTCCGCAGCACAGCACGGCACGGCGCGGCGTGGCACGGCACGGCACGCAGCCCGCGGTTGCCGTGCTCCAAGCAGGACCACGCTCCAAGCTGCCCCGATGCCAGCCCCAGGGCAGCCCCCAGCACCAGCACCAGCCAGGGACAGGCGGCTGCGTGGGAGCTGCAGCCGGGGGTAGCCTGGCTTGGTTTGTGCGCGGCCGGATGGAGGCGGCCCGGAGGGTCCCAGCTCGGTGACGGTGGGTCAGTGCAGCCCAGGGTACACCAGGAGGCCTCGCTCCCCTGGGCTCGTGCCCTGCTCCTGCGCCGCGTGGAGGGGCCCGCGGGGACGGTCGGGCAAGCATGGCACAGCGGGCACGAGCGCGGGCTGAGGGCTCTGCGCCGGCCCCAGGGACTTGGCCGCTCGCAACTGCCTGGTGACGGAGAGGAACGTGCTGAAGATCAGCGACTTCGGGATGTCACGGGAGGAGGAGGACGGTGTCTACGCCTCCACCGGGGGCATGAAGCAGATCCCCGTGAAGTGGACAGCCCCTGAAGCCCTCAATTACGGTACAGCTGCAGCCCAGGACCCGGCACAGCCCCGGGCTGCAGCAGGGCCAGGGAAGGGGAGGCTGTGCCACAGCCTGGCAGCACAACTGGGACCCAGGAGTCCTGGGCTGCCCGGGGATCCTGCGCGGCGGGTGACTGGGGGCAGCAGGTCTGTCCTGCACGGCCGGTGATCCTGTGCAATGGGTCTGTCCTGCACGGCGGGTGATCCTGTGCAGTGGGTCCATCCTGCATGGGGGGTGATCCTGTGCAGTGGGTCCATCCTGCACAGCGGGTGATCCTGTGCAATGGGTCTGTCCTGCACAGCGGGTGATACTGTGCAGCGGGTCCGTCCAGCACGGCGGGTGATCCTGTGCAGTGGGTCCATCCTGCACGGCAGGTGATCCTGTGCAATGGGTCTGTCCTGCACGGCGGGTGATCCTGTGCAGTGGGTCCATCCTGCATGGGGGGGTGATCCTGTGCAATGGGTCTGTCCTGCACAGCGGGTGATCCTGTGCAGTGGGTCCATCCTGCACAGCGGGCGATCCTGTGCAATGGGTCCATCCTGCATGGGGGGGTGATCCTGTGCAGCGGGTCCATCCTGCACGGCAGGTGATCCTGTGCAGCGGGTCCATCCTGCACGGCGGGTGATCCTGTGCAGTGGGTCCATCCTGCATGGGGGGGTGATCCTGTGCAGTGGGTCCATCCTGCACAGCGGGTGATCCTGTGCAGTGGGTCCATCCTGCACGGCAGGCGATCCTGTGCAGTGGGTCCATCCTGCACAGCGGGTGATCCTGTGCAGTGGGTCCATCCTGCACGGCAGGTGATCCTGTGCAATGGGTCCATCCTGCACAGCGGGTGATCCTGTGCAGTGGGTCCATCCTGCATGGGAGGGTGATCCTGTGCAATGGGTCTGTCCTGCACGGCGGGTGATCCTGTGCAGTGGGTCCATCCTGCACGGCGGGCGATCCTGTGCAATGGGTCTGTCCTGCATGGGGGGGCGATCCTGTGCAGCGGGTCCATCCTGCACAGCGGGCGATCCTGTGCAGTGGGTCCATCCTGCACGGCAGGTGATCCTGTGCAATGGGTCTGTCCTGCACGGCGGGTGATCCTGTGCAGTGGGTCCATCCTGCATGGGAGGGTGATCCTGTGCAATGGGTCTGTCCTGCACAGCGGGTGATCCTGTGCAGTGGGTCCATCCTGCACGGCGGGCGATCCTGTGCAATGGGTCTGTCCTGCATGGGGGGGCGATCCTGTGCAGCGGGTCCATCCTGCACAGCGGGCGATCCTGTGCAGTGGGTCCATCCTGCACGGCGGGCGATCCTGTGCAATGGGTCCATCCTGCATGGGGGGGTGATCCTGTGCAGCGGGTCCATCCTGCACAGCGGGTGATCCTGTGCAGTGGGTCCATCCTGCATGGGGGGGTGATCCTGTGCAGTGGGTCCATCCTGCACAGCAGGTGATCCTGTGCAGTGGGTCCATCCTGCACAGCAGGTGATCCTGTGCAATGGGTCCGTCCTGCATGGGGGGGTGATCCTGTGCAGCGGGTCCATCCTGCACGGCGGGTGATCCTATGCAGTGGGTCCATCCTGCACTGCCAGCATGCCCTGTGCCCCCAGGCCGGTACACGTCGGAGAGCGACGTCTGGAGCTTCGGGATCCTGCTGTGGGAGGCCTTCAGCCTGGGCGCCGTCCCCTATGCCAACCTCAGCAACCAGCAGACGCGCGAGGCGGTTGAGCAGGGTAAGGTGCCGCGGGTCCCCGCTGGCGAGGGCCACTGCGGGCCCGGGAACCCCGTGGGGCAGCGGGTCCGTGGCCACGCAGGGCGCCCCACGGCCTCCGTGCCCCCAGGCGTGCGGCTGGAGCCCCCGGAGCAGTGCCCCGAGGAGGTGTACCGCCTGATGCAGCGCTGCTGGGAGTACGAGCCCCGCAAGCGGCCCAGCTTCAGCTCCCTGCACCAGGAACTCACCAGCATCCGCAAGCGGCACCGCTGAGCGCGGGGCACCTGGCCGGCGCGCCGGGAGAGCCGGGCACGGCCGCGCGGTGCCGCCTGCACCCCGCGCCGGACGGCCCGCCGCCCCCGCTCGCCCTGCCGCAGCCGCCCTCGTCCCGGGAACGCCAGCCCGCTCCCGCTCCGGCACTGGCACCGGCACCGACCGTGGGGCGCTGGGCCGCGTCGCCCCGACGCTTTGTACTGGAGTTTGTTCCTGTGCAATAAAGCCAGAGCTCTGCCACGCCGCGTCAGCTGGGGGCGGGTGGTGCGCAGCAGCCCCCCGGCAGCCCCAGGACCAGCCCAGG
The DNA here is from genome assembly GCF_040807025.1 of Struthio camelus. Taxonomy (NCBI): domain Eukaryota; kingdom Metazoa; phylum Chordata; class Aves; order Struthioniformes; family Struthionidae; genus Struthio; species Struthio camelus. Next base: position 524,365 of record NC_090953.1, read on the forward strand.
CCGCTGCCGGCAACCTGGACCCGGGCGGGCTGCCAGGGTGGGCTGCTTCCAGCCCGGGGGCTCCGGGGGGGGGGCCTGGGTCTAGGGGCTCTGGGGGGGCCCAGGGGTTCTGGATCCGGGGGCTCTGGGGGGGCTGGCTCCAGCCTGGGGACTGCAGGGGGTCTGGGTCTGGGGGGTTCAGGGAAGTCTGGGGGCTCTGGGGGAGTCTGGGGGCTCTGAGGGGGTGCAGGGGGTCTGGGGACTCCAGGGGGGTTTGGGTCTAGGGGCTCTGAGGGGGTGCAGGGGGTCTAGGGGCCACGGGTCTGGGTCTAGGGGCTCTGAGGGGGTGCAGGAGGTCTGGGGACTCCAGGGGCGTCTGGGTCTATCTGAGGGGGTGCAGGGGGTCTGGGGACTCCAGGGGCGTCTGGGTCTATCTGAGGGGGTGCAGGAGGTCTGGGGACTCCAGGGGCGTCTGGGTCTAGGGGCTCTGAGGGGGTGCAGGGGGTCTGGGGACTCCAGGGGCCTCTGGGTCTAGGGGCTCTGGGGGCTCCGGGGGGCTGAGTCCAGGCCGCGGCTCTGGGGACCAGCTGGGTCCAACCCGGCGGCACTGGCGGCACCGGGGACCGGTCCGGGGGCCCCGGGGGCGGCTGGACCCGACCTGGGGGCCCGGGGGCTGGGCCGGGCCCGGCCGGCGGCTCCACGGGGCCCGGTGGCGGCGGACGCTTCCCGGGGGCCGGGGCCAGGCCGGGGCCGGTGTCGGGGCCGGTGTCGGGGCCGGTGTCGGGGCCGGGGCCGGGGCTGGTGGCGGTGTCGGGGCCGGTGGCGGGGCCGGTGGCGGGGCCGGGCCGGGCCGGGCCGGGCCGGGCGGGGCGGGGCGGCGGGCGGGGCCTGGCCGCATCCCGGCGCGGCGGCCGGCGGGGCCCGGGCCGGCGGCGCTGCCGGCGCGGCCGACGTGAGGAGCCGGCAGGGGCGGCCGCGCCGCCGAGGGTAAGAGCGGGCCGCGCCCGGGGGAGCCCAGCCCGGCCCGGCCCGCGGCCCCCTGCGCTCCCCTGCGCTCCCTCCCCGCGCCGCGGCCGCCGCCGCCGGCCGAGAGCCCGCTGCGGCCTCCTGCGGCCTCCTGCCGCCCGGCCCCGGCCCCGCGGCCTGGTCCCCCGGGCCGCCGGCACCGCGCTCGGCCTGAGCAGCCCCGCGGGGCCGCGCTGCCCCGGCGCTGCCGCCTCCGACCCGGCCCGAGCGAGGCAGGAGCCGGCGGTGCTGGGGGGCGGCGGGCGGCGGGGGGCCGCGCAGGCCGGGGGGCGGCGGGCGGCGGGGGGTGGCGGGGCCGCCGCGCTGGTGGGTCAGGACGGGGCAGAACCGCGGGTGATGGAGCAGGAGGGGGCAGAACCGCGGGTGATGGGTCAGGAGGGGGCAGAACCGTGCGTGGTGGGTCAGGAGGGGGCAGAACCGCGGGTGGTGGGTCAGGAGGGGGCAGAACCGCAGGTGGTGGGTCAGGAGGGGCCAGAACCACGGGTGATGGGTCAGGAGGGGCCAGAACCACGGGTGATGGGTCAGGAGGGGCCAGAACCGTGCGTGGTGGGTCAGGAGGGGGCAGAACCGCGGGTGATGGGTCAGGAGGGGCCAGAACCGCGGGTGATGGGTCAGGAGGGGCCAGAACCGTGCGTGGTGGGTCAGGAGGGGCCAGAACCGCGGGTGATGGGTCAGGAGGGGCCAGAACCACGGGTGATGGGTCAGGAGGGGGCAGAATCGCGGGTGATGGGTCAGGACAGGGCAGAACCGTGTGTGGTGGGGCAGGACGGGGCACCGCCATGTGTGGCAGAGCAGGACGGGGCACTGCCGCACATGACGGAGCAGGCTGGCACACCACCGTGTGTGATGGAGCGCGCGTGATGGACCAGGACGGGGCACCGCCACGCATGGCCGGGCAGGACGAGGCACCGCTGCATGTATCCAAGGGGTCATGGCGGGCGCTTCCCCTGGCAGCAGCAGGCGCCACTAGGGCTATCATCCATGCCCTATCTCGTACGTGGCAGGTCTGTCCCTGCAGCCCCCCGGGATGAAGCTGAAGAAGCAGGTGACAGTATGTGGAGCTGCCATCTTCTGCGTGGCCGTCTTCTCCCTCTACCTGATGCTGGACCGGGTGCAGCACGACCCCACGCGCCACCAGAGCGGGGGCAACTTCCCCAGGGTGAGGGCAATGCCGGAGGGCTGCGGGGATGAGCTGTGTCGCCCCTGGGGCAGTGCGGGCAGGCGGCGAGGGCCAGGCCTGCTGGGTGGCCAGCTGGCACCCAGCAAGGGGCCTCTGCTGCTTGTTACCTTCTGGCATCTGCGCATGCGGCAGAGCCCCGTGCCAGGGCACCGCTCTCACTGCAATGTCTGTGGTCCAGAGCCAGATCTCGGTGCTGCAGAACCGCATTGAGCAGCTGGAGCAGCTGCTGGAGGAGAACCACGAGATCATCAGCCACATCAAGGACTCGGTGCTGGAGCTCACGGCCCACGCGGAGGGGCAGCCGGCACTGCCCTACCACACCCCCAATGGCTCCTGGGTGCTGCCCCCCGAGAGTCGCCCGAGTTTCCTCTCCGTCTCCCCGCAGGACTGCCAGTTTGCCCTGGGGGGCAAGGGCCAGAGCCCGGACCTGCAGGTGGGAGGCAGAAGTCTCAACCCTAGGGGGGGGCGGGGGGCCCGTCCCTGCCTGGGCAAGGGTCCTTGGCGTCCCGGCTCTGCTGTGCTGGGAGGACCCGTGGGGTGTTATTGCCGCCGTATCAGGGTGTCCGTGGTGTCTCAGCTCTGCTATGTCGTGGGTCTGTCGTCCCCGTGTCTGCCCCCGCTGAGCCCTGTCCTCCACCTGGCAGATGCTGGCCGTGTACTCCCTGCTGCCTTTTGACAACCAGGATGGTGGCGTGTGGAAGCAGGGCTTTGACATCACCTATGAGCCCACTGAGTGGGACTCGGAGCCGCTGCAGGTGTTCGTGGTGCCGCACTCCCACAACGACCCCGGTGAGCAGGTGGGGAAGGGCGGGCTGGGGGAGGCAAAGGGCTAGCCCAGCGCTGCCTGAGGAGGGCTTGGCTGTGCTCGGTGACAGCCCCACGTGTGCTGGCAGGTTGGATCAAGACCTTTGACAAGTACTACTACGACCAGACGCAGCACATCCTCAACAGCATGGTACTGAAGATGCAGGAGGACCCGCGCAGGCGCTTCATCTGGTCCGAGATCTCCTTCTTCTCCAAGTGGTGGGACAACATCAGTGCCCAGAAGCGGGCTGCAGTGCGGAGGTAGGGTCACCTGGCCCAGGCTCTCTGCACACTCTCTGTTCACGCTGGCAGGCTGCGTTCAGAGGGAGGCGCTGGGTGAGAGCACGGGGATGCGTGAGGGAAGGACCCTTCATCTCCCCCAGGCCTGCCTGCTCTGGCTTCAGTGCGGTGTCTGCAGGCTCCACACTGCTCACTGCAGGGTGCCCCGATGTCCTGACACTGGCAATAACCCCCTCGGTGCCACAAGACATCAAAACCACAGAGGTGCATGCAGGAAGAATGAGAAAGAGCCAGGGTGCTGCTAGCACTGGGGCCTCTGCAGCGGGGACCTCGTGAAGCGTGGCAGGAAGCTGGTCTCACCTTGCGCTGCTCCCTGCGCTCCCCGTGGGCTGGGGAAGTCCTGTTTGTTGCTTTAAACCCAAGCACACAAGCACTGCAGCGGAGCCTGAGCAGTTTCAACAGCCCATGAGGCTCAGGGCACCCTCGAAGGGTGGGAGACCTTGAGAGCAGAAAAGTGCAGTGGGAGAAGGATCCTTTGTCAGCCCCTCAGGTCCCCAGGGAGGGCTGGAGATGGAGGATGCGATGAACACGGGCTGCAGGGCACAGCAGAGAGCTTTGGGCTGGTACTTACTGTGGGGATGGGTTCTGGTTGGGGGCCTCAGCCTGCTTCGTGCTGTGGAGGTCCGGCTGTGGCCGCGTATGGGGCGACTGGACTTTGCACAGCAGCCGGTGATTGCGGGGGCTGCAGGTGAAACCCAGGTGGCTCCATGAGTGTGTGGGTGCTGTGCCATGGGCACACATTCCACAACAGGGCTCTGCCCTGACCTGATCATGTCTCCCGTGTGTCCCCCTTGAAGGCTGGTTGGGAATGGGCAGCTGGAGATGGTGACGGGTGGCTGGGTGATGCCCGACGAGGCCAATTCCCACTACTTTGCCATGATCGACCAGCTGATCGAGGGGCACCAGTGGCTAGAGAAGAACATCGGTGAGAGCTGGGTGGGATGCGGGACGCAGGGTGGGAGGAGCAGGAGTGTTGGCTGGGGGCCTGGCTGATGCGCCGACAGGACCAGCACTGCCCCCGGTCCCTGGCACGAGCCTGCTCCGTGCAGCCAGGCAGGGTGCCAGGGCCTGACAGGTCTCTGTGTCTCCAGGTGTGACGCCCCGGTCGGGCTGGGCTGTTGACCCCTTCGGCCACAGCTCCACCATGCCCTACCTGCTGAAGCGCTCCAACCTGACTGGCATGCTCATCCAGCGGGTGCATTACGCCATCAAGAAGCACTTTGCCGCCACCCAGAACTTGGAGTTCATGTGGAGACAGACGTGGGGTGAGGGGCTGCTGGGGGTGCGACCGCAGGGAGGGGACCTGCCAGGGACCGGTGACAGCAGGGGAAAAGCTACCGACCTCTTTCCTGTGTGGCCAGAGAGCTGAGTGCCAGGAGGTGATGTCTCTGCTCTGGGAGATGACCCTGCAGTGTTTCTGCCCTGGGGAGAGCCCCAGGGTGTCTGCCCAACAGTGCCAGTGCCTGGCCCTGCCAGGGAGGCTGTTTCTGTGCTCTCTGAGCTCCAAACAGGCGAGCGTGACTGCGCGCCAGGTCTGCTCTGCCCCAGCGGCCATCCCTGCTCTCGTGTGCCCTGTGCCCAATTCCTGCCAGGGGATAGGCAGGGGAGAACCGTCTTCGGTGCTCACCTGTCCTTGGTCCTGCAGACCCGGACTCCAGCACCGACATCTTCTGCCACATGATGCCCTTCTACAGCTACGACGTGCCCCACACCTGTGGGCCGGACCCCAAGATCTGCTGCCAGTTTGATTTCAAACGCCTGCCAGGTGGCCGGATCAACTGTCCATGGAAGGTGCCTCCCCGAGCCATCACTGATGCCAACGTGGCTGAGCGGTGAGTGCCCCCAGGGCAGGGGGCAGGTGGCTCTGAGCCCCGCAGTGCTGCCTCCAGCCTCATGCCTGGAGCCCTGTTGCTCCTCATGGCAGGGCCCAACTCCTGCTGGACCAGTACCGCAAGAAGTCCAAGCTGTATCGCAGCAGAGTGCTGCTGGTGCCCCTGGGAGATGATTTCCGCTACGACAAGCCACAGGAATGGGATGCTCAGTTCCTCAACTACCAGCGCATCTTCGACTTCCTCAACTCCCGGCCCAACCTCCACGTCCAGGTACGTGCAGGGAGGGCAGGGGCAGCCAGGAGGGCTGGAGGGAGCAGGTCTTCACTTGCGGAGGAGTGCTGGGGAGCCCACACGGTGGGGAGGCTGTGTACGAGCCAAGGGAGGCTGGGCAGTCCCAGGAGGGGTGGTGGGAGCCGGCCTGGCCCAGGGAGGCACTGAGGCTCCCCGTAACGCTCAGGGCCGCGGGTGCTGTCCTGCAGGCGCAGTTTGGGACACTCTCTGACTACTTTGATGCCCTGTACAAGAAGGCGGGCATTGTGCCAGGGATGAAGCCACCCGGGTTCCCAGTGCTGAGTGGGGATTTCTTCTCCTACGCGGACCGCGAGGATCACTACTGGACAGGCTACTACACCTCCCGGCCCTTCTACAAAAGCCTGGACCGGGTGCTGGAGGCTCACCTCCGGTGAGGGACAGCAGGCCTGGGCCCTGGGGCAGGGATGTGCGTGGGGAGCACGGGTGAGTGCTGGCCAGGCAGCACCCAGGAGCCCCAGCAGTCCCCCTCTGGCCTGAGCCCAGCCGCTACCACGCTGGGGATGGCTCTCTGGCTGCTTTGCAGCCATGAAGTGGTGCCAAACCCTTGCTGAGAGCCGAGGCAGAGCATGCAGCACGTCACCCCTCCGCAAGGCCGGGTGCTGGGTCCCTAGAGGCCAAGCGGGTCGGGCACCATTCGTGCTAGGCCAGCCTGCGCCAGCTGCTCCTCTCCTGTGCCATCCCGGTGCTGCTCGATGCAGTGAGCCGAGTTCGAGGGTGCAAGTGGGCAGGCGCGCTCGATGACTCTGTCCCTGCGCAGGGGGGCCGAGATCCTGTACAGCCTGGCGCTCGCCCATGCCCGCCGTGCTGGCACGGACAGCAGGTACCCGCTCTCCGACTACGCCTTGCTGAGCAACGCCCGCCGCAACCTGGGGCTCTTCCAGCACCACGATGCCATCACCGGCACCGCCAAGGAGGCCGTGGTGGTTGACTATGGAGTGCGGTGCGTGCGGGTGGCCGGGGTCAGCCCCAAGGGCCCTGTCTCAGCGGGGCTGGGAGCGCTGTCGGGTGCAGGGGTCCTGCGGGGCCCCTCTCCCGGGGGCGTGGGTGCTGCGGGAGGGACACTGGGAGATGTCGGAGGGGATGGCCTGGGTGACCTGCTCTGCCCTGTGCCCCAGGCTGCTCCACTCCCTCATGAACCTCAAGCGCGTCATCATTAACGCCGCGCACTACCTGGTGCTGGGGGACAATGACGCCTACCACTACGACCCCGCTGCGCCCTTCCTCAGCACGGTGAGCAGCACCGCCCCGCGGCTGCCTGCGCCCTGGTGCCCCGTGGGTCCCAGCGCCCTGTCCCGTGCCACGATACCTGTCCCAGTACCCCAGGGAGCACAGCCCTGCCTGCCCCCCCACTTTGGTGCTGGGTGGGGGGTCTGGGAGAAAGTGTCCCGGCCCGTGCCTGCCTCCCTGGGCTGGGCTGGGCTGGGCTGGCAGGGGGTGGCTGGCACACCCGGCTCTGACGCACTCCTCTCCCCAGGACGACACGCGCCTCAACCAGGACTCGCTCCCGGAGAGAACGGTCATCAAACTGGACACCTCACGCCGGTAGGGGATGCGGGGGCTGCTGCCGGGCTGGTCCCCCTGCCCAGCGGTGGGGCCCTGGGGGGTGGCGGTGGGGCAGTGAGAGGTGGTAGGTTGCACGAGGCGGGTTTCTAGGAGTCTGTGAAGCTGTGGGTGGGGGTGGGGTGGGGTGGGGTGGGGGTACCCGGGGCCTGCGGGTGGGGTGGAGCATGGGGGAATGCTTGGGATGGCACGGGTGGCCGTCCCTGTATGTGGCCTCCTTGCAGATTCGTGGTGGTGTTCAACCCGCTGGAGCAGGAGCGTCTGAGCGTCGTGCCGATCCTGGTGAACTCCCCGCACGTGCGTGTGCTCTCTGAGGAGGGGCAGCCCCTGCCTGCCCAGCTCAGCGCGTACTGGGGCTCTGCCACTGACCTGGTGCCCGACGTCTACCAGGTACCGGAGCTGCGGTGCCCAGCTGCCGCCCCCTCCATCCTCAGCCTGCATCTTGGGAGCCCACGCATGCATGGCCTCCCTGTCCTCGCAGCCTGCTCACACTGAGCCACTGCAGCACCCTGTGAGCACCCATCTGTGGCAGCAAGTGTCCCTGGACTCGCCTGCGAGCGCCCACTGCTCACAGGCGCACAGCACCCCGTGCACACCCTCCCTCCCCCCAGAAGCGCTGTCACCGGGGTCTGTGATCTGCAGACGGCCAGCGGGTCCCCACCTGCCGGCTGTCCTCCCACAGTGGGCCTTGGTCAGGGTCCTTGCTGTCCGCAGGTGTCCGTCCTGGCCCGCCTGCCTGCCCTGGGCCTGCGCGTGCTGCAGCTGCACAAGACGTTCGACAGCCACGCCACGCTGAAGTCGTCTGTGCGCCTCTACCTGCACGGCCGGGACCTGCCTGTGCGCAAGCACGAGGCGTTTCCCGTGCACGTCTTCCCAGCCACCACCGATGACTTCTGCCTGGAGAACCAGCACCTGCAGGCCTGCTTCTCGGGGCTCTCCGGCCTGCTGCAGGTGAGTGCGGGGATCCGATGGGTGGCAAAGGCGAGGAAGGGAACACAGCACGGCATTGTGCAAGAGGCGCTCACTGCCACGCTGGCCCGCAGAGCATCCGCCGAGCTGGGGAGGAGCGGGAGCAGAGGGTGAGCAGCGAGTTTCTCATCTACGGCACCAGGGCCTCCAAGGACAAGAGCGGAGCCTATCTCTTCCTGCCTGACGGCGAAGCAAAGGTATGAGGGCCTCGTCCCAGAGCCCAGCTGGCAGCCGTGCCAGGGACCGTGTGACAGTCCTGGAGATGTCAGCCTCAGCACAGCCCTCCTCCTTTCCCCGCAGCCCTACGCCCCCAAGGACGCCCCAGTGGTGCGGGTGACGGAGGGACCCTTCTTCTCAGAGGTGGCTAGCTACTACCAGCACGTCCAGACTGTGGTGCGGCTTTACAACGTGGCAGGTGAGCAGGCGTGAGGCTGCGCGCTCCAGCACAGGCTGCGGGGCTGGTGGCAGTGTGTTCATGAGGGTGTTTGGGTCTGGAGACAGCGTATCTGTGAGGGTTTTCAGGTCTGGAGGCAGCACGTCCACGGAGGAGGACGTCCCCGGCCCAGGGAGCGCTGGACGATGCTGCCCATGGGGTCCAGCCCCTCGCTGTCTGCCTGCAGGGGTGGAGGGCCTGTCCCTGGACGTGTCTTGCCTGGTGGACATCCGTGACCATGTCAACAAGGAGCTGGCCCTGCGCTTCAGCACTGACATCGAGAGCGAGGACATCTTCTTCACAGACCTCAATGGCTTCCAGGTGTGCTGGCAGCCTGGAGGAGGGAGAGCAGCTGCCCACGTCGGGGACCGCCACTCTGTCCCCAGCACTGGGCACTGCCGGAGCCGCTTCCAGCCCCGACTCCCTTCCCTCGGCAGATTCAGCCCCGCAGGTACCTGCGGAAGCTGCCGCTGCAGGCCAACTTCTACCCCATGCCAGCCATGGCCTACATCCAGGACACGCAGAGCCGCCTGACCCTGCACACAGCCCAGGCCCTGGGGGTGTCCAGCCTCGGCAGTGGTGAGCCAGCCTCATCCGGGGAGCGGGAGGGCTGTGCCCCGGGGCGTCTGTCCGCCAAACCCGGGGCTGCGGGGCGGCACTCGGCTGGGGGACGCTGGGGAGGAGAGTGCTGCAGGCTGGGCACGGGGCGATCAGGTCCTGCCTGTCTCTGGCGCCGGGGGCTCCACGGCTGCCTCCAGTCCCGTGGGGGCTTTCGCTGCACAAGGCCTGAGGGGACAGCGGCAAATGGGCTGTGCAGGGCAGGTAGCTTGTGTTAAAGCCCAGGGGCTCCGGGAATCGCTCTCGGCAGGCCAGCTGGAGGTCATCCTGGACCGGCGCCTCATGCAGGATGACAACCGGGGCCTGGGCCAGGGGCTGAAGGACAACAAGCGAACCTGCAACCGGTTCCGCCTCCTCCTGGAGCGCCGCAGCACTGCCAACAAGGTGCGCGGGCCGTGGTGCTGCGGGCACGGGAAGCTGGGCACAGCACCGCTCTCCCGGCGAGCCCAGCTGTGCTTCAGGATGGTGTGGGGGGGACGCGTCTGCAGGGAGCTACGAGTCCGTCTGGATGGGGGTCTCCTCTCCTGCTGTGGTGAGGCCCTGGCAGCCAACACGCTGGCACTGCTCCGTGCGGGGCTGCGCTTCACAGGGCTGGGGCCGCGCCTGGAGCGTGGGGTGTGTGGGGAGGTGGGACTGTGGAGTGGGGTCTGCCCCGCGGAGCGGGCCGTGGAGCCGCGCTGCCCTCGTAATCACCATGTCTTGTCCCGTCACCTCGTTGCTCTCGATGCATGCACCATTTCACCCATTCAGAGCTCCAGCTTCTTTTCCAAACTGGCCTCCGCGTTTAAAGCCTTGGGCTTCCCCGGCTTCAGGACTGGCAGCCCAGAGGTAACGGCCGGCCTGGCCACTGCTGTCTCTCCTCGTCTCGTGCGCTAGCTGCTGGTGACTAGTCTAGCAAGGGCCTGTAGCAGGCTCATAGTCTGACTGTAGACGAGCCCAGGGTCCCTGCAGGCTGCCTGGCACGGCAGCCCCCTTACTGTTTGGGCACTGGGGCGGGCAGGATCATGCCTAGGCCAGTGCATAGCTCTGGGTGCATGGGGATCCCTATGCTGGCTCTGCTGGTGGGCCCCCATCCTCCGAGTGCTGCTGGAGAGGGTGTAAGGTGTGGGAGCCCTGCAGCCCCTAGCCAGGTGCTGCCCGGCCCTGCAGCTCCCCTCGTGTGCTCTTACCGCTTGCTCTCCGGCAGGTTCAGGACAGCCGCCCGATCAGCTTCCCCTCGCTGCTGAGCCACATCACCTCCATGCACCTGAATGCCGAGGTCTTGGTCATGCCGGTAGCCCAGGAGAAGCTGGCCCCACCAGCCCTGCGCTCCTTCCTGCCCCTTTCCACCACCCTACCCTGCGAATTCCACATCCTCAACCTGAGGACGCTGCAGGCGGAGGTGAGCCGTGTTCCTGCGTGCTGCGAGGGGGTAGGCACAGCCCCGGAGCACGCAGTGCTCTCAGGTGGGTCTCACACTTGCCATCCCTGGCGTTACGCCTCGTGCCGTTGCTCGCTAGCAGGATGACTCACTACCCTCAGTGGAGGCAGCCCTCATCCTGCACCGCAAAGGCTTCGACTGCAGCCTGGAGGCCAAGAACCTGGGATTTAACTGCACCACCAGCCAGGGCAAGGTAGGACTGGGCTGCCACCTCCACCCATGGGGCAGGGCAGCCTGGCTGCTGCCTGCCCTAGCCCTGCAGCAGGTCTGGCTGCCAGGCCTGCCTCACGCATCCCTGTGCTCAGGCTGAGCCAGGATTGAGGCTGGAGGGGCCCCCAAATCCCCTCAGCACTGGCCAGTCGCTGGTCATAGGTCCCACGCTGCAGCTGCTCTGTCCCTTGCCCAGGCAGGGCTGGAGGATGTTGGTCTCCAAGGCGGGGGGGGGTCTGGAGCCTGGCACAGACGCAGCATCTTGCCACGAGGATGGCAGAGACGGGGCTGGGCCAGCGGGGTACCCTGGGTGGCCACGCTGAAAGCCTGCAAGCTGGTGCCGGCGCAGCATGGACGTGGCTGGGTGGGGCGAGCCCCGTGCCTGGCGTCGCGCTGCCGGGCATCGGGTCCCGCTCACCTGGGCCGCCCACCTTCTCTCTCCTCTCTCCCTAGCTGGCCCTGGGCAGCCTCTTCCAGGGGCTGGAGCTGAGCTCCCTGCAGCCCACCTCACTGACCTTGATGTACCCGCTGGGCACTGCCCCCAACAGCACCACCGTCCGCCTGGACCCCATGGAAATTGCCACCTTCCGCATCCGCCTGGGGTAGTGTCTGACGAGGTGGGAGAGGAGCAGACTGGCCGCGCAGCGTGGCAGCAGCTGCTGAGCCCAGCAGCACCAGCGCTGCCCGGAGGGGCCGGCCCGCAGCCCCACGGCTCAGCACGCAGGCCCAGGGCAGGAGAAGCCGAACTTGCAAAGGCTGTTGCCTTTTTATTTATTAGTCCTTTGTTCTCAGATAGATTTCAGACTGTGAACTGTTAGAGCAGGGCTGTGCAGAGGCTGCCGGATACTGCCTGAGAGAAGAGGGCAGATACGCTCACGCTGCTCTGACCGGGGCTGGGCTGGCGGGGGGCAGCAGCCCTGACCTTGCTGCTGCCAGCAGGGAGATGCACAGCTGCCCTGGACTATTGCATGGCTGCCGCAGGAGGATGCCTGCCCTGGTGTGAGGGGCAGGGGCCCCCGCCAGCGCCTGGGCTCCGGCCGGCCCCCCTGGCGCAGCACCAGGCTGCCAGGAGCCTAGCAGGTCTGGGGCAGCTGGCCAGGGGGGTGCTGGGAACTGGAGGCGGAGCTGCACCGAGCTCACCTGGAGCTTGTAGGAAACATGAAACCGTTTCCAAGGGCCCTGGTCCCCGTCTGGTTTGTGCTTCTCCCGCTGCTAACCTGAGGGAGGCGAGAACGGTGCAGCCTGGGGGGGCGGGCAGCTCCCCCGGCTGCCCTAGATGCACCGGGGCAGGTGCTGAGCTGTGCCCAGCAGCCCGGGGCACACACCAGGTGCGATGGGGACTGCGGGGAGCCGGGCTGAGCCCTGCTCCACTGCGCACCGTGCCTGCCCTGCGGTGCTCCCCAGGGCTGAGCAGGGTGCCAGGAGCTGGGCGTTTGCGGGCAGTGGGGGGCACGGCTGGCGCAGCCATGTGTGGGGACAGGCAGTACCTGGCGCTGGCACCCAGTGAGGGGCTGGGGCGCGAGGTTCGTGCCGCCGCTGGAGGCAGGTGACCAGCAGCGCCTGGGCCGGGCTGGTGGCACCGCAGGAGCGGAGTGGCATGGCGCGGCCAGGCAGGGGCCAGGGGCTGCTGCAGTGCCCGCGCGCGCCGCGCGGCTGGGGCGAGCTCCATCCCAGCTCCCCGCACCAGGGGCTAGCTGCTCCCCGGGGCCGTAGCCAGCCGGGGTGGGGGGTGCGCGGGCTGAGGGCGCTGCTGTGGGGCTCGGCAGGCCCTGCCCCGCCGGCCGGAGAGGGGACGGCGCGAGGCCCCGGCTGGCTGGCAACGCTCCCGAGCCACGAGGGGCTGCGTGTCTGCAGCGCTGCCGGTTGCTGCCCCCGGCGCTCTGGGAGCCGCGTTGCCAGCAGCATCCTCCCGGTTGCTGTGGGGAGCGCCGGGGCTGCCACCGCCTCCAGCTCCCTGGGGTCTGATTCCTGCAGCAGGGAGGGCAGGCAGGGAGGCCGTGCCGGCTGTGCCGTGTCTCGGTGTGCCCAGCACAGCCGCCTGCGCAACCAGCACCCCTCGGGCTGGCCTGGCAGCAGGGCCAGGGGATGCTGGGCACCCTGCGATGGTGGCCCAGGCCGTGGTGCGCAGGCAGGGATGGTGATCCAGGCCATGGTGCGCAGGCGGGGATGGTGGCCCAGGCCGTGGTGCGCAGGCGGGGATGGTGGCCCAGGCTGTGGTGCACTGGCAGGGATGGTGATCCAGGCCATGGTGCGCAGGCGGGGATGGTGGCCCAGGCCGTGGTGTGCACCCTGCGATGGTGGCCCAGGCCGTGGTGCACAGGCAGGGATGGTGGCCCAGGCCGTGGTGCACTGGCAGGGATGGTGATCCAGGTCGTGGTGCGCAAGCGGGGATGGTGGCCCAGGCCGTGGTGCACTGGCAGGGATGGTGATCCAGGCCGTGGTGCGCAGGCGGGGAATGGTGATCCAGGCCATGGGGCGCAGGCGGGGATGGTGATCCAGGTCGTGGTGCGCAGGCGGGGATGGTGGCCCAGGTCGTGGTGCGCAAGCGGGGATGGTGGCCCAGGCCGTGGTGCACTGGCAGGGATGGTGATCCAGGCCGTGGTGCGCAGGCGGGGAATGGTGATCCAGGTCGTGGTGCGCAAGCGGGGATGGTGGCCCAGGCCGTGGTGCACTGGCAGGGATGGTGATCCAGGCCGTGGTGCGCAGGCGGGGATGGTGATCCAGGCCATGGGGCGCAGGCGGGGATGGTGATCCAGGTCGTGGTGCGCAGGCGGGGATGGTGATCCAGGTCGTGGTGCACAGGCAGGGATGGTGATCCAGGTCGTGGTGCGCAGGCGGGGCGTGCAAGCTCTCTGGGGAGCCTGCGCCGGGCGGCCCTGCGCTGGCGAGCTGGCAGCCACATGCAGGCAGCAGGCTGGCTGATCTCGCCTGGCCCCTGCACAGACACATTAGTGCAACGAGCAGCTCCGGTGTCCAGCTAATGGAGCAGCTGGCGGGGGGCCAGGCTGCTCAGTGCGGGGCCCGCTGCCTGCCCAGCCGGGGTGCCCCACCGCCCTGGGGGCTGCTGGCACCGCGGTGTCTCTGCAGCCCGCCGGTGGCCCAGGACCCTCCGGCCAGGGCCAGCCCTGGCGTCAGCTGCCTTGGCAGGGGCCAGCTCCCAGCTCCCCCGGCCGAGGGCTGCGTGGGGAGGGCCCTGCCCTGTGCCCCTGCTCGGGTCCGCAGCAGCCGGGTGCCGAAGGGCCAAGATGCCCCAGGAGGGCGACGGGACCCCGCGCCCCGGCTGCGGGGCTGGTGAAGGAGCCTCCATCCCAGCCTTGGCCCCGAGGAGCTCATTAGTGATGCTCCCGCCTCCCGCTCCCGGTCCCTGCGGAGCAGGGCAGTAAGTGCAGGAGGCTCTAATGGCTCCAAGAAGCTCTTGATGGGCCGGTGATGGAGGCGGGAGCAGGAGGGGCTGCGGTTTCGCCTCAGACAGCGCTGGGGCTGCCGGTGCCCCCAGCACGGCCGGGAAGATGCTGAGCGGGCTCCTGCTGGGGCTGCTCCTCTCGGCGGCGGCGTGCCCCGGGCTCCTGGGGACAGGTAGGGCCCCGCTCGGTGCCACGGCCAGGTGCCGTCCCCCGCGGCCTGTCGAGGCGTCGAGGTGGCGTGGGCTCGGCCACGGGAGCTGTGACCCCGCGCCCGGCTGCCCCACGGCGGCGCGTCAGTGGGGTGAGGCGCGGTGCCACGGGGTGGTGGGGACGGGGAGCACGGGGCCGTCGGGGGGCCGCTCCGCCGGCCGGGGGTTCGCCCCGTCCCTTCCACCGAGGCTGCGTGCCGGGGGGGGCTGTTTCCCTGCCGTCCGGGCCCGGCGGCGGGCCGGGGGGCAGCGGCGGGGCCGCAGCCCCTCTCCTCCGCGTTCGCCCTTGGCCAGCGCCGTGGGTCGCGGGCCGCCGCCCCGTCCCCGCCCGTCCCGTCCCGCCCCGCCCTGGCGGGGAGCCGCCGCCCCGCGGAGCGGCCGGAGCTGAGCCCGGTCCGGGGCGGCTCCGCTCGGGGCTCGGCGCTGCGCGGGGGGGGGGGGGGACCCGCGGCGGGGGGGACCCGCGCGGCCCCGGCCCGGCTCCCGGGAGCGCGGAGCGCTGGCCGGTGCCGCCAGCGCCCGCCTCGCCCCGGCAGCGGCCGGCGGCAGCCTGCACCTCTGCGAGGGCTACGCGGGCCCCGACGGGCGCTACCACGCCGGCTTCTACTGCCCGCGGCTCGGCGACCCGGCCGGCCACCGCTACTGCTGCCGGCCCGGCCCGCGCGCCCTCAAGTCCTGCTGCCCCCGCCCGGCCCCGGAGGCCCCCGCCGGGGCGAACGGCTCCAGCGCGCCGGCCGCCGGCCCGCTCAGGTGGGCGCCGACCCCCGACCCCGACCCCGACCCCCGGCCCCGGCCCCGGCCCCGGCCCTGAGCCGCCTCCCCGGCCAGGAACCCGCTGGCGCTGCCCTTCGTGGGGCTCTACGGCCTCCTCGTCCTGCTGCTCGCGGCCGTCGACCTCCTGCACTTCTGCCGGCTCCAGCGGGGCCGCCCGCCGCCCCCGGCTGCCCGCGCGGAGGGATGAGCGCCCGGCGCCGCGGCCCCCTCCCCTCCGCTCCGCTCCGCTGCGGCCGGGGGGCGCCGGGGCACGGCCGGGGCGCCCCCCCGCAGGGCTCGGGGTGCCGGGCCCGGCAGCAGCGGCTGGCAGCCGCGGGCCCCGGCACGGCGCCTGCTCGAAGGGGCGCGGCGGGCGGGGGGGGGTCGGGGCGGCACCCGCGGGAGCGCACCGGGGGCAGCGGGGGCACCCAGGGGGATACACGGGGGACAGTGGGGGCACGCTAGGGTGCACTGGCGCACCTGGGGGGGTATATGGGTGACAAAGGGGGCACAGTAGGGTGCACTGGGGCATCCAGGGGGGTACATGGGGGACAAGGGGGGCACACCAGGGTACACTGGGAACCCCCTTGGGGCACCTGGGGGGACATAGGGGGAACACCAGGGTGCGATAGGAACACCCCTAGGGGCACGTGGGAGACAATCGGGGCACAGTAGAGTGCAATGGGGGCACCCAGGGGGCACATGGTGGGCACACCAGGGTGCAATGGGAACATCCTTAGGGGCACACAGGGCACAATGGGAGCACACTAGGGTGCAATGGGGACACCCATGGCGGCACATATGGGGCAATGGGGGAACACGGAGGGGCAGCGGGAGCACCGAGGGGTGCAATGGGCAGCACCCATAGGGGTATGGGAGCTGTAATGGGGGCACCTATAGGGGTGCGCATGGTGGGTGCAATGGGGACATTCAGGGGCATGCATGGGGGGTGCAATGGGGACACCCTTGGAGGCATATGGGGGGTGCAATGGGGACACCCATGGAGGTACATGGGGGCGCACACGGGGGTGCAATGGGGACACCCTTGGAGGCATATGGGGGGTGCAATGGGGACACCCTTGGAGGCACATGGGGGCGCACACGGAGGCACAAGGCGCGCGCAACGGGGTCGCGGCGGCAGCGCGCGCAGATTGCGCGCACGCGCGCTGCGGCCGGGGCCGGGGCGCCCCCTGGGGGCGCGCGGGGGCGCTGCAGGCTCGAGCCCGCCCCGCCCCCGGGGACTCGTCACGTGACGCGGGGGGGGGCGTTCCGGGTTCCCCGGGCGATCGGCGGTGACGTCACGGGCGCGGCGCGATGGAGGCGGCGGTGAGCGGGGCCGGGGGGGGCCGGGGGGGGCCTGACCGGGGTGCTGGGACCGGGACCGGGGGGGACTTGGGGGTCGGGAGGGCCCTGGGCGGGACCGGGGGGCCGGGACCAGTGGGACTGGGCGAGGCTGATGGGACCGGGGGGGGAGCTGGCCGGGACCGGGGGGGCCGGGGGGGAGCTGGCCGGAACCGGGGGGGCCGGGGGGGAGCTGGCCGGGACCGGGGGGGCCGGGGGGGCCTGGCCGGGACCGGGGGGGCCTGACCGGGACCGAGGGGACTGGGGGGGAGCTGCCCGGGACTGGGGGGACCGGGGGGGGGGACTAGGGGGACTGAGACCGGGACTGGAACCAGGGGGACTGGGTAGAGCTGGCTGGGACCGGGGGAGCCTGGGTGGGACCGGGGGGACCGGGAATGGCCTGGCTCTTACTAGGGGGGGCTGACCAGGCCTGGCTGTGACTGGGGGGAGCTGGCCAGGACCGGGGGAGCCAGGGGGGTGCAGTCGTGACCGATGGGGTGGGGAGGGCCTGAGGGGGGGCCTGGCGTGGACCAGGGTGTTGTGGTGGGGCCGGGCAGCTGCGGGGCGAGGGCCTTTCCCGGGAGCCCCTCACAGATACCCGTCCCGGGCCCATCCCCGGGCTGTCGGGGCAATGGGGGCCCGTCCCAAGGGCCTGTCACTGCCCCGTCCTCAGGGCTGACGGGGCGATGGCTGTCTGTCCTAGGAGCTGTCATCGCCCCGTCCCCGGGGCAGCTGGGGCGACGAGGTTTGTCCCGGGCCCATCCCTGGGGCAGTCTGGAGGGTCGTGACCTGTCCCAGGTCCGTCCCTGCATGGCATGGATGGGGTGGGGACCCTTTTCCAGGGATCCCCCCAGGCAGTGCCCCTGTCCCACCCCGGTGCTGGTCTCGCAGGTGACGGCGGGGCAGCTGCGCGAGCAGGGCAACGCGCTGTTCCAGGCGGGGGACCACGCTGCGGCCCTTGCCGCCTACACGCAGGCGCTGAGCCTCTGCGATGCCGAGTCGGAGAGAGCCGTGCTGCACCGCAACCGCGCCGCCTGCCACCTGAAGCTGGTGAGAGCGGGGGCGGGCGGGCGTCACCGTGCGCCCTGCAGGAACCGACCTGTCCGGACTGGCCTGCCGGGGCGTGCTGCTGCTCCGGCCTCTCCGGAGCTGCCTGGTAGTGTCCTGTCCCTCCCTAAGAGGCGGGTAACTCTCCGTGCCAGCAGGTAGCAGAGCAGAGTGACCAGGGTGGCCAAGTAGTATATCTCCTTGAACTGATGCTGCGGAAACATCTGTTTTCCAGGGCCCTTAGGACCCTTCCTTCTTGTTGCATTGGCTGCCTGCCCTGCTTCCTCTGCTCTTCTCTTCTCCTGGTCTATCTGATGCTGTCCCACCTCTTTAGTGGGCTGTCTGGGCCTGGGCAGCACACTACTGTCCATGTCAAAGATGCACAGATGCTCTGCGTTGGGTCCCCAGACAGTCACAGTGTCTCTGGTCTGCTGGCGTGGAACGGTCTCTGAAGCAAGTGGGAAACACAGATGGATAGGGAGCGCCATTGCAGTGGGCACTCAAAGGGCACGAGGCGGGGGCTTATGGCTCCTCAGGAACCCTTGTGAAGGCTGTGTTCCTGCGAAGGGCCAGATGCCCCGTCATACCGGTTCATTGTCCTCGGTGACTGTGTTTCCATTCTCAAACCCCCACGGTCATTTCCCTACACGCTCCTCTAAAGAGTCTGGTGCTGCCTCTGCCCACAAGCTGGGGTGCATGTGACCTACATGTCTACCTGTGGGCAGTGAGGCAGGCCGTTTCCTTCTCACCAGTTCTTTCTCTGCAGGAAGACTACGCCAAGGCAGAAGCTGATGCATCTAAAGGTACTGTCGGAGCATGGCTGGTAGGAGACCGGTCTCTGTGTGCTGCCTGTCTGTTGAGGCAGAGAGGAGTGGTCCAAGGGCTCTGCGACGCATCTCTCGCTTGTCCTCAGCCATCGAAGCCAATGGACGGGACGTGAAGGCGTTGTTCCGCCGTAGCCAGGCGCTGCAGAAGCTGGGCCGCTTGGACCAGGCTGTCAGTGACTTGCAGAGGTGTGTGAGCCTGGAGCCCAGGAACAAGGCCTTTCAGGAGGCGCTGCGCACCCTGGGGAGCAGCATGCATGAGAAGGTGAGCTGGGGAGACCACTGGTAGGGCTGGCTGTGTGCTGCTGTTGTGGAGCGCTGCAGGTATGGTCTGTTCAGGGGAATGGTGAGGGTTGAGCTGCTGTTTCTGATCTTTCAGATGAGGACAATGTCCTGCACGGACTCTAAGGTGGACCAGATGTTTCAGATCTTACTGGATCCTGAAGAAAAGGATGCAGACAAGAAGCAGAAGGTCTGAACTCTAGGGAGCAGAGGGGGATATGGCTTGGACGGAAGGCAAGGAGGGGGAGGAATTACCCTTCCTGACTCAGCGCTGCTGGCTGAACTGTGCTACCCTGCGGGGGCAGAATGTGCTCTGCAAGGGTTGGGGTGGAAGGCGGGTGCTCGTGGCTGCCCTGGTTACCTGGCAAGCTCCTGTGGGGCAGGTTCCCTGCTCACAGTGAGCTCCATTCCGTGGCTGAGCCGCCCCGATATGTGGGCTGGCGCCCCAAACATGACTCTCCTCTCCTAGGCTGCGCAGAACCTGATTGTGCTGGCACGAGAGGAGGCCGGAGCAGAGAAAATCTTCCAAAGCGATGGCGTGCGGCTGCTGACGCGGCTCCTCGACACGGCCAAAGCTGACATGATGCTGGCGGCCCTGCGCACCCTGGTGGGGTTGTGCTCCGGGCACCGCTCCCGGGTAGGTCACATCATAGCTTCTCCTGCTCGATGAGGCCTGGCCCGGGGGGCCTGATATCTGGGCGGCTGTGAAGCGTGTCAGGCAGGGAAGCGTGGCTGGCCTCTGCCTGTGGATAGCTGCAGCCCTGCTGAGCAGTAGAGCCCTCAGCTGTCACCCCACCAGGCCCAAGCTTAAGGGAGCCTTGTTGTGACAGGAAACCATCTGGAGATGGTGCTGAGGAGTGCCAAGGCTTCCCTGAAGTCTCCAGCAGACAGCTGTGCTTGTACTTGCAGACCACGGCCATCCTGGCGGAACTGGGTGCCCCTCGTCTTTCAGCAGTGCTGGGTGTGGAGCATGAGCAGGTTTCTCTGGCTGCCTGCAACCTGCTGCAGGTGATGTTTGATTCCCTGAAGGAAGGGATGCAGAAGGACTTCCGTGGAAAGGAGGATGCAGTGGTGCTAGGTAAGGTTCTGCCTGCCCCAGCTAGCTACCGTGGCCGTAGTGTGTAGTGGGCTGGGGGTTCTTCTCCCTCTACCTGCCTTGCCACTGCTCCCTGATGGACTCAGAGCCAGGGACTCAAGTCCAAGGTTAATATGGCCTTGAGCTGGGAGCGGGGATCCCCTGATTGTGGCAGCATCTCCTGCCAGCCTTGCCACGATGGGGGTGAGGCCCCTGTCCAGGGCACTGACCACTGGGCACTCTCTCTCCTGGAAGATTCCTCCAAGGATCTGAAGCTTCTGATCAAGCACCTCCTGGAGCTGTTAGCCCTGGAAGGGGCCTCTGCTCATGGACGTGACAATGCCCTCAACCTGCTCATTAAAGTGGTGCCCAGGAAGTCGCCAAGGGAGACCAACAACAGCCTGAGCCTCTGGGTGATCGACCAGGGTGAGTGAAGCACAGCCTGCAGTGTCCCGCTGGGGTGTCACAACCCTCTGCCTGGAGGTGACACGTGCCTTGGCTCTGCAGGTGCCAGGGGCCTGTGCACCCACTTTTGCTCTTCACCAGGGTGTCTGACCTGCATGTCCTCCTAGGCCTGAAGAAGATCCTGGAGGTGGGAAGCACAGTGTGTGGGGCTCAGGACAGCCTGCCTGTGACAGAGAACAGCCGGATGAGTGCCTCGGTCCTGCTGAGCAAGCTCTACAGCGACCTGAAATGTGACGCTGAGAGGGAGAACTTCCACCACTTGTGCGAGGACTATGTGAAGTGAGCCAGGGCTTCCCTGGGAGTGGGAGGGGGCTTTGGTCTTCTGAAGGCAGCAGCCTTCTGAGTGCACCAGGTGTGTGCTCCACACGCCCTGCCTCTGCTGGAAGCAGCAGCACCCAGACCCTGTCCCCAGGCCCTTTGCGCTTAGGAGTGAGGGCAGATTGGCAGACCCACCAAGGATCTGCTGTGCTGAGGATCCAGCAGGGCAGGGCTGCTTGTGGCTAGAGGCAGTGCACAGGATCAGCCTTATCTCTTCTGATGTTCTTCCCCTGCAGGAGCTGGTTCGAGGGGCACGAGCTGGCTGGAAAGCTGCGGGCCATCCAGACAGTGTCATGCCTGCTGCAGGGCCCCTCAGAGGCTGGGAACCGAGTGCTGGAGCTGGAGGGGATCATGGATAGCGTGCTGTCCCTCTGCGCCTCTGTCCGCGAGGCCCACCAGCTGGTAGCTGTGGAGGCGCTGATCCACGCCGCTGACAAGGCCAAGCGCGCCTCCTTCATCACTGCCAACGGTGTCAGTCTTCTCAAAGAGATCTACAAGCATAGCGAGAGGGACAGCATCCGCATCCGTGCGCTGGTGGTGAGTGCAGTAGGAGCATGGCAGGAGCAGTTGTGCTTGGCTGTTGGATGATGCTGGGACAGACTATGACTGCAAGGCCTGCAGATCCACAGTGCTGTCTCGTCCCTGGTGTGGGGCTGTCACAGGCACACTGGGGTGACTGTGACTGTTGCTGCTCTGACACCTTGTTCCTGGCTGCAGGGGCTCTGCAAGCTGGGATCTGCTGGAGGCACCGACTTCAGCATGAAGCAGTTTGCTGAGGGCTCCACGATGAAGTTAGCCAAGCAGTGCCGCAAGTGAGTGCTGCAGACAGCAGAGTCTGTGGGGGAGATCAAGGCGGGGTGCCCTGCAGCATGGGCTCACTGTGACCCTCTCCCAGGTGGCTGTGTAATGAGACGATCGATGCGGGCACGCGGCGCTGGGCTGTGGAGGGCCTGGCCTACCTGACTTTTGATGCGGATGTCAAGGAGGAGTTTGTGGAGGACAAGGCAGCGATGCAGGCCATGTTCCACCTGGCCAAGGTGAGTGTGGCGAGGCTGCAGCGGGGGACCAGCACAGTGGGCATGCTGGTACTGGGAAAATGTGCCCGTGTACCCCTCCTGCCAGAAAGGGTTGGAAGGTCATGCTGTGGGACTGTGGCTGGGTGTGCGGAAGGGCTGTTGCCCCATGGTGCTGAGCAGAGCCAAGCTGCTGTGTTGTGGATGTGATGAGTGTCCCGTTATCCCCACAGTCGGAGGACAGGAGCGTGCTCTATGCAGTAGCCTCCACACTAGTGAACTGCACCAACAGCTACGACCACGAGGAGCCAGACCCCCAGATGCTGGAGCTGGCCAAGTACGCCAAGCAGCACATTCCAGAGCAACACCCCAAGGTGAGGAGGGCATGGGCTGTTCTCAGGAGCTGCCAGGGAGCCTTGACCTTGGGTGTGTGGGTGGGACAGAGCCTGGTGTCCCAGGTAGGGGCAGTGTGTCTGGATGGACAGTCTCGGGGCCTTCAGCAGTACAGGGTTGGAGGCCTCGCAGTGGGTGGCTGCACGTTTGGGTGTCAAGTAGTGGTGGCGGGTTGGGTACCAGGTCTGAACCAAGTGGTGACCTTGTCTCTGGGGCAGGACAAACCGGACTTTGTGAAGCGGCGGGTGCGGAAGCTGCTGGCAGCTGGTGTGGTGTCAGCTCTTGCCTGCATGGTGAAGAGCGAGAACCCAGCACTAACCAACTCCTGCCGGGAGCTGATCTCCAGGTATGGCCATGCAGGGGATTGGTGGGCTGAGAGCTGGGCTCTGAGGCTAGTGGTGTCTTGCCTGCAAGTTTGGGTTCCTGTGGTGGCTGGGTGGGGGAATCCAAGCTTCTGGATGCAGAAGGGGGGTGGTCAGGAATCTGGTGCATTGCGAAGCAGCCTGGGCCTGATGCCTGGTGCCCAGGTGGTGCTGGGACCCACGGTCCCTGAGGGACAAACATGGCAGGGCCCTGACTCCAGCTGCTCCCGTGTTGTCTGTAGGGTGTTCTTGGCCCTGGTGGAGGAGGCGGAGGACCGAGGCAGTGTGGTAGCGCAGGGAGGAGGCAAGGTGAGATGATAGACCCTGGTGTGCTGCTGGAATGCCCCACACAGAATGGCGCAGGGAAGGAAGGGCTGGGGTTGCCGAGCCTGGCTACAAGCGGTCTGGGGTTGTGACTGTGGTCTGACCCCCTTGTACGTGAGACTTGGGAGAGCTGGGGCTGCGGTGACCTGGCTGCAGGACTGGCTCTGCTGCATCTCTGTCTGCAGGCTCTCATCCCGCTGTCCCTGGAGGGCACTGAAGTGGGGCAGACCAAGGCTGCTCAGGCCCTGGCAAAGATCACCATCACGTCCAACCCTGAGATGGCATTTCCTGGAGAGCGGGTCAGTGCAGCCACTGTGGGCGGGGAGGGCAGGTCTGCCATGCAGGGGCCTGTTGGGAGGGAGGGCAGCGCGCAGGGATTTGCGTGGGAACAGCAGCGAGGAAAGGACTAGTGCAAGGGCTTGTCACTCCTTGTGTACCCAAGTTGCTGTTTGGCACCTGCTGCAGCCAGGTGTGTGTGTCTGCTCCTGAAGGCATCAGCCTGAGCAGGGGCTGCCCGGGCAGGAACTGCCAAGGCTACTGTACGCAGGACCCAGGAGAGAGTGGGTTTCAGCTCTTCCTCCTTGCCCGTCTGTAAGGAGCTTGGCAACCCTGGAGTTGAAGGCCGCAGGACTGTTTATCCGAGGCTGGATTTGCACTGGTTAAACTTCCAACATGAGTTTGGCCTTCTCCGGAGAGGAGAGACTTCCAGTGCTCCGCACAAAGGCCTGTGTGCCTAGGGCCTGGTCATGAGAGACCCTCTGCCTTACGCTGGGCTCGGGGCTCCCTGTGCGAGGGCAGGACGGCCCTACGTCACGGAGTGCAAACGGGGTCCCTGACCCCTTGTTCAGAGTGTGAGCCCTGCACTGCTGTCTCCACAGATCTACGAAGTGGTCCGGCCCCTTGTAAGCCTTCTGCACCTTCAGCGCACAGGTCTGGAGAACTTTGAGGGTCTGATGGCATTAACCAACCTGGCTGGCATCAGCGAGAGGCTGCGGTAAGGGCTGTGGGGCTGGCGCAGAGTTTAGCTACGTGGTGGTGGTTGTTGGAGGGGGAAGGGCCCGTGATCCTATCTGGCTTGGAGGCGTGCTGCCTCGGCCAAAGTCAGTGCCGGGGAGCATTGGATAGGGAAAGCTTTTGTGCCCTGCTGCAGGCAGAAAATCCTGAAGGAGAAGGCAGTACCCATGATCGAGGGCTACATGTTTGAGGAGCACGAGCTGATCCGGCTGGCTGCGACCGAGTGCATGTGCAACATGGCCATGAGCAAGGAGGTGAGGGCAGGTCTGGCCAGGGCTGCTCTGGGTGCCTGTGCTGGGCTCCCGGCGACTCCAGGACCCTTCTTGGTGGCAGGTGCAGGAACTGTTCCTGGCCGAGGGCAGCGACCGGCTGAAGCTGATGGTCCTGTACAGCGGGGAAGAGGACGAGAAGTTGCGGCGTGCAGCCTCGGGGACCTTGGCCATGCTGACGGCGCTGCACCCCCCCATCTGCAAGAGGATCCCCCAGGTGGTGAGTGCCCAGCAGCCGGGGGAACCCTTGCTCTAGGGCAGAACAGGGCTCCCATGGACAGCACTGCGTGTCCTGGATTCCGTCACCAGTGGGCCCTGGAGATATGTTCTAGTGCAGGCTGTGGAAGGAGATGGGGAAACCTCTTGTTAACTCTCCCCAATCATTACAGAGCCGTGGCCGGGGCTGCTGGGGTCGTGGGTGGGAGGCCAGGAGGGGTGTAGGGGAGCTGGCTCTGCTGCCGGGGCAGGCTCAGCACAGCCTCGCTTTCCCCCTCAGCAGACAGCACACTGGCTGGAGATCCTGCAGGCCCTGCTGCTGAGCCCCAACCTGGAGCTGCAGCACCGCGGCGCCGTGGTGGTGATGAACATGATGGCAGCCGAGCGGGAGGTGGCAGAGCAGCTCATCGCCAGCGAGATGCTGGAGATCCTCTCTGTGCTCGCCAAGGAAAAGGACAAGCCACAGGTGGCCCAGGCAGCCAAGGAGAGCCTGGCGCAGGCGGTGGCTTACGGCCTCATCAAGCCCAACCCCAACCAGGAGTGAGGTCCTGGGCTCTGCTCTGGGACGGCTCTGCACATGCTGCTCTGGGCTCGTGCCCACCACGCTGCTCTGGGCTCGCTAGCACCCTGCGGTACAGGACCGCGCGCTGAGGGACCACGCGCTGACGGCAGAGCCTGACACGCCGCGCTGGCACCACGGCTGAGCTCAGCTCCCGCGTCTCGGGCCAGGACTGGCCCGGGGGCCCTTACGCCCGCCCTGCGCTGGGCTGCTGGGGCGAGGGGAAGGTCGGGGCCCGCTGCCTGGAGGGGCTGCGTGTCCACCACCGTGTGCCTTAACCGGGGGGGGGGGCGGGGGTCCAAGCACGGCTGTGCGACCCTGGTGACACAGGGCGGGCGGGCAGGGCCCGGTGACACTGCACTAAAGCTGCTCTCGGACCGGCTACCGGCTCTGTGTGCGCGTCGGCGCCGTCCGGGCGGGGGGTTCCAGTCCCGGTGCCGGCTGTCGGGGCGGTGCCGGCTGTCGGGGCGGTGCCGGCTGTCGGGGCGGTCCCGGGGCGGTGCCGGCTGTCGGGGCGGTCCCGGGGCGGTGCTGCCCGGCGGGGCGGTGCCGGGGCCGCTGCCGGGGCCGCCCCGTCGGGCTGCCGGAGCCGCCGCGCCATGGCCGCGCCGCGCCGCTCCTGGCTCGTTTTCGGCTTCAGCGCCGAGGAGGCGGCGGGGGGCCCGGATCCGGGCCCGGGGCCGCGCCGCCTCCGCTCGGGCCCCGAGGGCATCCGCCGCGTGTGGCCCGCCTGGAGCTACGTGGTGCTGGAGACCGGTGAGCGCCGCCGCGGCCCGCGGGCCTCCCGCCGCGCCGCCACCGGGGCCCGGCCGGACCCCCCCCGGCCGGTGCTGCCCCGGAGACCCCGGTGCTCGGTGTGCTCCCTTGACGCCCTCCCCCGGCCGGTGCTGCCCCGGAGATCCCGGTGCTCGGTGTGCTCCCTTGACCCCCCCCCCGGCCGGTGCTGCCCCGGAGACCCCGGTGCTCGGTGTGCTCCCTTGACCCCCCCCCCGGCCGGTGCTGCCCCGGAGACCCCGGTGCTCGGTGTGCTCCCTTGACCTTCCCCCCCCCCCGGCCGGTGCTGCCCCGGAGATCCCGGTGCTCGGTGTGCTCCCTTGACCCCCCCCCCCGGCCGGTGCTGCCCCGGTGATCCCGGTGCTCGGTGTGCTCCCTTGACCCCCCCCCCGGCCGGTGCTGCCCCGGAGACCCCGGTGCTCGGTGTGCTCCCTTGACCCCCCCCCCGGCCGGTGCTGTCCCCCGAGCCCCGTGTCCCCGGTGCCGGCGTTACCGGCTCCCCGGTGCTGCCCTTCGGTCCTAGTGACCTCTGGTGCCAGCTGTGTCCCCCCCCAACGCCAGTGCCGGCCCTGCCCCGCCGCCCGGTGCTGCCCTCCGACCCCCGTGCACCCCCCCCCCTCCCCCGGGCCGGCCCTGCCCGGTGCTCCCGGTGCCCCGTCCCCTCCCCCGGTGCCGGCTCTGCCCGGTGCCCCGTTCCCCTTCCCCCGGTGCCCCGAGGCGCGGTTCGCCCCCCTCCCCGGGCGGGTGCCCCCGCCGCGATGCCGGTCGCCCCGCGCGGGCCGGTAGCGGCGGCGCTGACGGCCGGTGCCGGTGCCGGTGCCGGTGCGGTGCAGGGGCGGGCGCGCTGGAGGTGCGCGGCGGCGGCGGCGGCGGCGGGCGGCTGCCGGCCGGGTGCGCCGAGGCGCTGCCCTCGGAGACGCACGTGGTGCTGCGGCGGGCGGCGGCGGCCGAGGCCTGGCCGCGGGCGGCGGCGCTGCGGGGGGCGCTGCGGGGCGCCCCGGCCTGGCGGCGGGTCCTGCCGCCCGACCCCGACCCCGGCCCCGGCCCCGCGCCGCCGCCGCTGCCGCTGCTGCCCGGCGGGTTCGCGGCCCCGCGGCCGCCCTTCTTCGTGCCGCTGCCGCCCGCGCTGCGCGCCCGGCGCCTGGCGCTGGGCCACGAGCACGTCCTGGCGCTGGGCCCCGCCGGAGAGACCTACGCCTGGGGCGGCGGCAGGTGAGCGGGGCGCCGGGGGGCGCCGGGGGCGGGGTCCTGCCGGTGCTGGGCGGCGCAGGGGGGCTTGGGGCTGCCGAGGGATGCGGCAGTGTGGGGCCCTGGGGGTGCTACAGGGTGCAGGGGGGATAGGGGGGTGCAGGAGGGACGTGGAGGCGTGGGGCCCTGCGGGTGCTATAGGGTGCAGGGGGGACGTGGAGGTGTGGGGCCCTGGAGGTGCTATAGGGTGCAGGGGGGACGTGGAGGTGTGGGGCCCTGGAGGTGCTATAGGGTGCAGGGGGGATAGGGGGGTGCAGGAGGGACGTGGAGGCGTGGGGCCCTGGGGATGCTACAGGGTGCAGGGGGGATAGGGAGGTGCAGGAGGGATGTGGAGGTGTGGAGACCTGGGGGTGCTATAGGGTGCTGGGGGGATGTGGCAGTGTGGGGCCCTGGGGGTGCTATAGGGTGCAGGAGGATCTGGGGGTGCAGGAGGGATGTGGCAGTGTGGGGCCCTAGGGATGCTATCGGGTGCAAGGGGGATCTCGGGGTGCAGGATGGACGTGGGGGTGTGGGGCCCTGGGGGTGCTACAGGGTGCAGAGGGGATAGGGGGGTGCAGGAGAGACATGGAGGTGTGGGGCCCTGGGGGTGCTATAGGGTGCAGGGGGATAGAGGGGTGCAGGATGGACGTGGAGGTGTGGGGCCCTGGGGATGCTATAGGGTGCAGGAGGATCTGGGGGTGCAGGAGGGACGTGGAGGTGTGGGGCCCTGGGGGTACTATAGGGTGCATCCCTATATGTGCACATATAGGTGCATCCCTATATGTGGCAATGTGGAGTCCTGGGGATGGTATAGAGTGTAGGAGGATCTGGGGGTGCAGGAGCGATGTGGCAGTGTGGGGCCCTGGGGTGCTATAGGGTGGCAGGGGGGATCTGGATGGTGCAGGGGGGATATGGGGGTGCAGGATGGACGTGCCACTGTAGGGCCCTGGGGATGCTATGGGGTGCTGGGGGGATATGGGCACTATGGAGGGGCACAGAAGGACGGCAGCACGGAGGGGCTCTGCCAGGCGTGTCGGGGCGGTCCTGAGGGGTTGCAGGAGGGATGTTGGGGTACAGAAAGGACACGGGTGGCTACGGAGGGGTTATGGGGGGTGCAGGGAGGATGGGGGGGATGCGGGAAAGGATGTCAGGTCCACGGGGGAGATGCAGCAGCCTTGGTGAGGGGGATGCAGAAGAGACGACGGCTGCGGCGGCGATGCCGCGAGCAGACACGGGGGGCTGCAGGGGGCTGCCAGGAGGGGAGGATGCCGCGAGCAGACACGGGGGGCTGCAGGGGGCTGCCAGGAGGGCGCAGGGGACGCAAGGGGAGGATGGGGGCACAGAAGGGACCGCAGGGGTGCAGGCGAGGAGATGGGGGATGTGGGGTCACCTCAGTCTGACGTCCTTCAGCTTGTGGGCTTGACGCGGAGCTGATTCAAGCCGCTAACGTCGATAGATTAATCAACACAGTACAAATAATAAATAGATCGCCTGATCGGTAAACTAACCAGTAAGCGCACCACTGTGACTACTTCATGATTCTGTTATTCTTCACACTGTTGAACATTAATTATTAAATGTAGCTCAATAGTTATGATTAGTAACTTAAAGTCTTACAAATTAC